>NC_134581.1:1137500-1262500 GCF_037038515.1 Microtus pennsylvanicus | reverse complement strand
GAGAGAGAGAGAGAGAGAGGTGTGTGTGTGTGTGAGAGAGAGGTGTGTGTGTGTGTGAGAGAGGTGTGTGTGTGTGAGAGAGAGAGAGAGAGAGAGGTGTGTGTGAGAGAGAGGTGTGTGCTTGAGAGAGAGGTGTGTGTGTGTGTGTGGAGAGAGAGAGAGAGAGAGAGAGAGAGGTGTGTGTGTGTGTGTGGAGAGAGAGAGAGAGAGAGAGAGAGGTGTGTGTGTGTGTGAGAGAGAGAGGTGTGTGTGTGTGTGTGTGTGTGAGAGAGAGAGAGAGAGAGAGGTGTGTGTGTGTGTGAGAGAGAGAGGTGTGTGTGTGAGAGAGAGAGGTGTGTGTGTGTGAGAGAGAGGTGTGTGTGTGTGTGTGAGAGAGAGGTGTGTGTGTGTGTGAGAGAGAGGTGTGTGTGTGTGTGTGTGTGTGTGAGAGAGAGAGAGAGAGAGAGAGAGAGAGAGAGGTGTGCTTGAGAGAGAGAGAGGTGTGTGTGTGTGTGTGAGAGAGAGAGAGGGCGGGGGAGGGAGGGAGGGAGGGAGGGAGGGAGAGAGAGCGAGAGAGAGCGAGCTGTGGGATTACAGGACTGAGCCAAGCCTCAGGGTCAAGCAAGGCTGCAGAAATGAGGTGTGGGACACTGGAAGCAGCCGGGTGAGAAGCAGGACAGGGTCCAGACTGACAGCGATTTAAGTAGACCATATTGGCAGTAGGAGCAGGGCTGAGCAGAGATCCCTGGGACAGGCAGTTCCCTTGTCCGTACCAGACGCTCAGGTGACAGATCACCATTACGACTTAGCTGTCCTTCACCTCGGGGTCCAGATGAAGGTGTGTGGTACGGTGCTGGGCCTGATTGTCCCGTTAGGATTTAAGATGCCCGTGTGCCCTTATGTTTTTAATTACCTTGCTACATTTACAGCCTGATTTCCTTTTGCCCTTAGATATGTCATGTGTCGGTCTGTACTCACAGGTGTCCTGACAAGCAGTGTCTATGTGCCGGAAAGTCACCCCGCCTCTGCATTTGCACCCTGAAGTCTCACGTGGGCATCACGGCCTTTCCATGTTATGAGAGATGCTCTTCTCTGACTTTTTACCTTTGCTCAGTGAGGGATGGTTTCTCTGAAGGAGTACAGAAGGAGAGACTAAGTCTCCCTATGTAGTCAAGGCTAGTCTTAAACGTGTCCCTTGTTCCTCCTGTGTGCTCTGCTTGTCCTGACAGACTCTGGGGTGTGGGGAAGGCACACATGTTAACACTGCTCTGTCCCGTGTCAGATGTGTGCCGTGAATAACGGCGTGCTGGTGGGGAACTGGTCGGGAGACTACAGCAAAGGCACCGCCCCCTACGTGTGGACCAGCAGTGTGCCCATCCTGCAGCAGCACTTCATCACTAAGGAGCCTGTGTGCTTTGGCCAGTGCTGGGTTTTCTCTGGGATCCTGACCACAGGTAGGCGGCAGCCGGGGCAGGGGCCGCTCAGCCCCCGCAGAAGCTGACCATTCTGTCTGGGCTCATTTCAGCACTGAGAGCACTGGGCATTCCGGCTCGCAGCGTGACTAATTTTGAGTCAGCCCACGATACGGGGAAGAACCTCATAGTAGACATCTACCTGGATGAATCGGGCAAGACAATTACACATCTCACCAAAGACTCTGTCTGGTAGGCTCCCTCCTGGCTGGCTGGGTTCCTCCTCTGTTCTCCTGTGGGCTCTGTCGACTGGTTCAGGTTGGGAGCAGTGTCAACTCCAGAAACCCACTTTGTAGAGTCAACCTCATTGTGTGACCCAGAACTCCTGGGAAGGCTTGTTAAACATGGAGATCCCTTGGCTGCAGCCTCTGCCCCCATGGAGGCAAAGACTGAGAACTGGTCTTTACTTCTGGCCTCCAGCCCTGGAGACTGAGACAGGTGCTGTCTGCCACACTGATGTAACCGGCACTTCTAGTCAACCAGGGGCACTGTCTCCTCTGCTCTCTGACCCAGTGCGCAGCACCTTGCAGGCTAGAAGCACAGGGATTTTAAGGGAGGTAGGATGTCTCCCACAGCTGGATGTGCCAAGTCTTTCACTTTGGCACAAGTGTTGGAGACACCAAGCTCTATTAATCCATATGGTGTAACTGTTTTAAAAATAGCAAGAATAGCTGGACAGTGGTGGCTCACACCTTTAATCCCAGCACTGGGGAGTCAGAGGCAGGTGGATCTCTGAGTTCAAGACCAGCCTGGTCTACAGAGTATGAGTTCCAGAACAGCCAGGGCTACACCGAGAAACCATGTCTCAAAAACAAATAAACAAAAAGGCAAGAATATGGAATACTGTCCAGCTACAAAGCTATAAAATTATTCATCAATAAAATCAGAATCCCTTTGAGTGGAGAGAAGGTTTACAGTTGTTTGCCCATTCATTCAGCAGAGGCTAGCGATTGGGGGTCTTTGGGTCTCAGGGGCTTCTCCTCCACTGCCTGACTGCTCTAAGCTCCGCTCTCCATACGGCTCTCCCCACTGTCCTAGCCTTTGTTGACAAAGGTCCCCCTCTCCAGAACCTTAGAGGGCTGTGGTGACAGTTTCTCTAACTGCATGGCTGGCTCATTTCCACTGCCACAGGAATTTCCACGTGTGGACAGACGCCTGGATGAAAAGACATGATCTACCCCAGGGCCATGATGGCTGGCAGGTCCTGGATGCTACACCACAGGAGATCAGCGAGGGTGAGTTTGTATGGAGGCCGTGTCTGGGGTCTTGGGTGGCGACACTCACACTGAGCAAGGCCTTATAAAGAGGACACAAGTGATAGTCACATGATATAACAGTAAGTGCAGGCGCTTCCTTGGTGTACAGCCCATAACTCACCTTTTCATGTGTTTGTGTGTGCACACACATGCATCATGGTACACATGTGAAGGCCAGAGGACAGGTTGTGAGAGTCGGTTCTCTCCTTCCATCACATGGGTACGAGGGGTTGGATTAAGGCTGCCAGGCTTAGCAAGTGCTGTTGGCTACTTCGTATCTCACTAGCCCACAGCTCATCTTTAAAGTGAGTTTGGTCACTGCCTGCGTTTGGCAAACCCAGGCTCAGGAAGGTACGGTGAATGGGACTCTTAGCAGCTGACCACAAAGTCCCAGATGGAGTGGGAGCGTCCCAGCTGGCTGGTTACCTGTATCTGGTCCTGGATGGGAAGGAGCTTGGGGAGTGTCTGGGCAGATGAAGTCTGGTCTGAGGTTACACGGGAAATCTTGTGGATTTGTTACAGGGTTAATATGCCTTACCAGTGAGAAACTGACGTGCATGCTTAAAAGATTAATAAAGGAGAAAGCCCTTTAAGAGTGTGTGACTGTTTCTGGCTAATGCTCAAAGGGAACCAGCCTCCAACAGAAGACATTTCCAGCTTGTTTTATGTAGCCTTAGGCTTATACATTTCATCTACACTGTCACCCTTAAACCTCTTTCACATCCCAGTGGGACCCTGACCTCCACAGGACACAGGCCCTTGCAGGGGACTTCTTTAGCCGTTCCAGGAGCAAGGTCATCACCCAGATGGAGGGAATAGTGTGGATAGAGGAGGGGTACTCAGAGGCAGAGGCTCAGTCCCCAAAGATTACAATGTAAAGTATTTTGGTGCCTGTATTATTCCAACCAGCGTGTCCCAAAGGCTCCCTAAGGCAGGGTCACAGCCTCACAGCTCCTGATGGCACCAGCCAGGGGCCTCCAGAGATCTGCTGTTCCTCACCTCCCCACACCGCCTGTGCTGAAAGGTGGTCAGCAAGGGGTCCTTTCTTTGGGGTCCCAGTTGTCTCTGCCAGGGTGGGGACGGTAGCCTTGCAACTGGGCTGTGTGCAGGTTACAGTCACCTGCAACTGAGCTGCGCGCAGCCCACAGTCGCCACCTACCTGGGAGGTAGCAGAAGCCTTGTGCCCAGGTGGAAAGGGCTTTAGAAGACAACCTATCCATTCACACTGTAGATAAGGTGATGGCAGAGTGTGAATGCCCTCTGCATATTAGAAGCAAGAGTGTTAGATAGAAGCGCTGTTCTGAGTCTTAGCTCACTACACTGAATTGCAGGGTTGGCTGCTTTTGAGAGGCTAGGGGAGGAGTCGTGTATTGAAGGTTTAAATAAAACAAGGAAACGGCAAGACCAGTGTTGAGAGTAACAGTGCAAAATCAAACCAATTTGTACAATGAAAAGCTGAAAGACTAATGCTTCCTAAGTTGTTAGTGATGGTCAAGGAGACTTCTCTGCTCCTATGTCAGAGCTAGAAGGCAGCATTATCAGTTCAGGTCAGTAGTGACGGCTGGTGAGGGGAAGTGCCTTTGTATACTGCTTTGTTTGATTTTTGATGTTTGATGACTTTATGAGGTCAGTACTACCTTTATACCCAATATCCAGGAAATGAAGGTACAGGGGCCATACAGAAACAGGCAATGTTCTGGGATGAATGGAAATAGAGGCATGGCTCCTTCCCTCTGGACCTGAGAATTCCTGGACATTTCAATTCTAAGCTGGGCTGTGTTCTTAGTGGTAGATAGCAGTCAGGCTGCCTGGGAAGCCCGTCTCCTCCCTGAGTGGGTGGGATTTCTTACTCTTGCTGTGATGGACTTAGGGGACAGACCCCAGCAACCAACCTCTCTTCCTTCCCCTCAGGAGGCTTCCGCACTGGGCCATCTCCACTGAGCGCCATCCGCCTGGGGAAGGTCGAAATCCAGTACGACACCAAGTTTGTCTTCACCGAGGTCAACGGTGACAAGTTCATCTGGCTGGTGAAGCAGAACCAAGGCAGGGAGAAGAATGTCCTTATCGCTGTGGAGACTGCAAGCATCGGCAAGAACATCAGCACCAAGATGGTGGGCGAGAACAAGCGCGAAGATATCACCTTGCAGTACAAGTTCCCGGAAGGTAGCTGCGCAGGGACTTGAGGGGAGAAATCTAGGGCATCGTTGGCCATAGGGTTCCTGTCACAACAGCCCGACCATAGCGCGAAGATATCACCTTGCAGTACAAGTTCCCGGAAGGTAGCTGCGCAGGGACTTGAGGGGAGAAATCTAGGGCATCGTTGGCCATAGGGTTCCTGTCACAACAGCCCGACCATGTGCGCTTTGGCAAGAACGTGACGGTACCCCAAGCTGGGTGAGATGAGGGTGACTGTGTCCTGGGGCAGGCTTGGCATGACACACAGTTTGTCCAGTCCAGGGCAGGATATAGCCGGGTATGGTGGCACACACCTGGAGGTTCGGGTAAGGGAACTGTACTGCTGTCTGGGGGCTCAGCCTCCAGCAGCACAGGACTTTGAAAGGAATCCAACCAGTCAGCCTAAGCTAAGCTTGTCTGTCTGAGGGGACTTAGTGAAGGAAACACTCTTACACAATCTCGATGGCTTTCTTCCTTGTTCTCTTGTGTTCTTTCTATGTTCTTTCTGCTGTATACTTTTTTCTACAGCTTATATATCCCAACAAAGTCTTTCAGGCAATGTAGGAATTACAATATGGTTTTCTGCTTTTCAAGTGAATGATTACAATGAATACAAAACACACAGGAAAAAAACAGCATGTTTTCCATATCCCTCACACTACAGGTGAGAAACAAACTATCCCAAGAACCCATGCACATTTATTTGTTGCAGATTTGTTTTTCGCAATTTGTTATAGATTAACTGTGTGGGCAGGCAAGCTATTCATGTCAGGGCTTTTACTGGCCGGCTGCATTTGCCATTACAAAGAAAGGGCCAATTACTTTATTACTTATCTTGAAAGGTAATCTTATAAGGAGTCTTTTTTGGTGGTGATGGGGGAGTTCAAGACAGGGTTTCTCTGTAGCTTTGGAGCCTGTCCTGGAACTTGCTCTGTAGACCAGGGTGACCTCGAACTCACAGAGATCTGCCTGCCTCTGCCTCCTGAGTGCTGGTATTAAAAGGCCTGTGCCACCACCACACAGTTTATAAGGAATCTTAAAGGAATCACAATCCTAAACTTTTATTATTGAAAAGGAATCAGTCAGTTCTACTTTAAATCTTTATGGTACATACCCACTCATCAATAATTTTTCGTGTCAGGAGAGTGAGGGCAAAAACGAGTATAAGGAATTCACCCTCACCTTTGGTCATCACCCAGACCGAGCAAGAGGAGCTAGTAGCAATCGATCTACCCCTGCCTAATGAGTCAGGCAGCTCACTATGTGTCCTTGTGAGCTCCGGCTTGTTTTCTGGGGTTATTTATCTTAAAACTATTAGCAAGGCATCTGGTCTACCCTGATGATGGAGGAAAGTCATTGGTTAATTAATAAACTGCTTGGCCTGATAGGTTAGAACATAGGTGGGTGGAGTAAACAGAATAGAATGCTGGGAGGAAGAGGAAGTGAGCTCAGATGTCAGGCCGATCCTCTCCAGGGCCGACCCAGGATGGACGTAGGCTAGAATCTTCCTGGTAAGTGCACCTCGTGGTGCTACACGCATTAATAGAAATGGGCCAAGCAGTGTTTAAAAGAATACAATTTGTGTGTTGTTATTTTGGGGCATAAGCTAGCCAGGCGGCTGGGAGCTGGGTGGCAGGAACGCAGCCCGCAGTCCCTTCAACACCCTGAAGCTTTGTTTTAGCTAGAGGCACGTGACTGCCTCTTTTCAGCATTAAGAGAATTAGAGCCAGTCTGGCTCCTGGACTCAGGGGCTTTCCTTTTACCCGTTAGCCTGAGCAGCTCCTCAGGTGGAGCTCCTTGGTTAGCTGTGAAGCACATCCTTGTATTTGTTTTTATTCATCAAAACTATGCATAGGCTATCATTATTACTATCAAATTAGACAGTACAGCTTAGAGAGGGGCCATCTTCTTAACAATCCACGGGTAAAAATGCCCAGGACATGGAATTCAGAGATGTTCTCATATTCTTATTGGCTTAGATTCACCCATCTTCAAAGCGGCTGAGTCAGGACTTTGTTTTCCTTTGGAAACAGTCACACTATGTAGTTCTGGCTGGTCTGGAACCTACTGTGAGAACCACACTGGTCTTGAACTCACAGAGAGCCACCTGCCTCTGCCTCTTGAGTGCTGGATTAAAGGTGTGGGCCATCATCCCTGGTCCAGGGCTTTGTTTTTTAGAGTACTAGAGCCGGAAACCAGGGTTTTATGTACACTAGGCCAGCACTCTGCCAGAACTGTACCCCAGGCTCAAGTCAGTCTCTGCCTCCTGTGTCTGGATCTGTCCCACGGTGCAGTAGATCTACCCAGATTCCACCAAGCCAGGCTGCCTGGAGAATTATAGCCTGCTTGCCATGGGGTTTCTGATGCTGGACATGCAGTTTCTGTTCCAATAGTGGGAACAGGTGGTCTCGAGGAAGAGGCTTCAGATATGGTGAGGTGTTCCCTAGAGCACAGCCTGAGGGAGGTGAGCAGAAGAGATGGGGCTTCAGAGGTTGTCCTGGTGTTGCCTGCATCCCGAGACAGTAGCTCCTCCTGTATCTGGCCTTGCTGTGCTCACATAGGGCCTGTTTGCATGTCCATGACGGCTGTGGGGGCAGGGTGCTTGTGGGCAGCGAGACAGCCATCCACACCTGTGGGCAGCCCCGATTCCCTGCAGGATGGACATGCGGCTCAGATGGTGATGTGGTTCTATGAAAACAAGGCGCACTAACGCGTGCCGTAGTCCCAGCCATGAAGAGGTCAAGGCAGTGGTAGCAGAAGTTTAAGGTCGTCATTCGCAGCACAGTGAGTGTGAGGCCAGGCCTCAGAGAGGGTGGCGGGCAGGCAAGAAGAAAGAGGGGAAGGGTGGTCGGTGTAAAGAAGGCAGGAGCTGCTCACTATAGTGTGACAGGAGGGAGGAGTCTGCAGGACGCCAGGTCTTCCTGTCCGTCCCGGACCCAGGACAGTGTCTGCCCTCTGTAAACAGACTGTCAGGCTTGGAGGCAAGTGCCCTTGTCCTCCGAGCCTTCTCACTGTCCTAGTAGGAGATTTAAGAAAGAAACAATCAGAGCGAGGGCTGCCTCAGAGAGTGTACAGTACTCAGTGTACTGTTGCTTTTTCCTTGTACCTTTTCCTTCTGCCTTGAAGCCTGGATAATTACATGACCCTAACCTCAACTCTGATGGTTTCCTGTGTAGCCTCTAAGCTGTTAGTGACTTAGACTATTACATGTTCTGTATTGATAGTCTCTGCTTGGTGAGCTACTGCTGTACTCTCTGTCCCTTCAGTTCCTTGAATATATCTACAATGGTTTTGCACTTATTTAACTTTGTGTATGTGGTGTGCATGTGTGTGTGAGCACACCACAGTGTATGTGGTGTGCATTTGTGTGTGAGCACACCACAGTGTATGTGGTGTGCATTTGTGTGTGAGCACACCACAGTGTGCCTGTGGAAGTCAGAGGACATTCCGCCATGTGAGTCCTGAGGATTGAACTCAGGTCACCAAACTTGGAGTAGCCCCTCTGACTATATTTAAAATAGAGAACTTAAAGTTTTTCTCTAGTAAGTTCCAAATCAGGCTTCTGCAGGGCCTGGTTTTCCTTTGGGTGGAGGGCATTTCTTGCTGAAATTGATAAGCTTGGAGGATACACCGTGGCAGTCTGGAGACCAGATCTTGTTTGCCGTCCCTATGTGTGCTGTGCATTGTCTCCCTGCAGACCTCTGTGCAGTCTGTTTTCATCATGGGAAGCCTCTGACTTCTCCTCCTATTCGCCTCATGAGCAGCTGGGGACCAGTGTGCTGCAGCCTTGGTCGTCTGGGAAACCTACACAAACTCGCCTTGGCTGTGGAGCTGTGTCCATGCAGGGGCTGTGCCCACTTGGGGGCTGTGCCCACTCGGGGATGTGCCCGCTCAGGCTGTGCCCATCTGCAGGACTTGGTGCTGCTCTTCAGCCTCACTTGCACAGATCCTCAAGATGAGAGGCACAGCTTGCTTGTCTTTTCCCTTCCCTAGCTTCTCTTCAGGTTTGTAAAACTGTCTTTCAAATAAGCACACCAGGAAAGAGTCTGTTGGTTGTGAGCCGAGTCTGCTCAAGTACGGTGAGCTCTATGAGTGGACATTTCCAGGGAGCTGTCATAGAAGTCAGAGGAGCATAAAGTCCATGTGATGAGGTTGTAGGTATGCTCCAGACCGAAAGAGGCTTCTGACTTCACTGTGACCAGCACTGCTGGTTTTCCAGGTGACCAAGGGTCTGGGAGGAGGGGGAGGCAATAGGATCACCTCATGCCTTCTGAATTCCTCCAACTCACTCTGTTGTCCAGGCTGGCTTGAAGTCATGGCAATTCTCCTGTCTCAGTTTTCCAAGTGCTGCTGGGATTACAGGTATGAGTCACTATGCCTGGCTCAGTGTGTTATTGTGATTAAATTATCCTTAGTTTGATGTCAAGATTCCTAGGTAGGTTGGAGGTGGAGTAACTCGTTGCTTGTGTTCCCACAGCTTTAGAGGAGACTAGGGTGCTCTGGTCTTCCTGCTGCCAACCACTTAAGACAAGTCCCCAGCATGCGGCCTTGGGTAGTTCTCAGTGTGAATCCATAGCTCCTGGGAGCCTCCATAGTCCTAGTCAGTGGGTGTCTTAGTTTGGTTTCTGTTGATGTGATAAAGACCATGATGGAAAGCAGCTTGGGCCAGGCAGTGGTGGCAAACACCTTTAATTCCAGCACTGGGAAGGCAGAGGCAGGCAGAGCTCTGTGAGTTGGAAGCCAGTATGGTCTACAAGAGCTAGTTCCAGGACAGCCCGGGCTGTTACACAAAGAAACCCTGTTTTGAAAAACAAACAAACAAAAAAAAAAAAAAAAAAGAAAAGAAAAGAAACTTGCAAAGGAAAGGGTTTATTTGGCTTACTCATCCCAGGTCATAGTCCATTGAAGGAACCCAAAGCAGGAATTCAAGGCAGGAACTGAGTCAGAAGCCACAGAGAAAGACTGCTGACTGTTCCTCACGTCTTACTCAACCTGCTTTCTTATACAACCCAGACACACCTGCTGGGGTGTCAGATCCACAGTGGTACAGGCCCCTCCCACATTGCTCATTATCAAGAAAATGCCTATGGGCTGATCAAATGGAAGCGTTTTCTCAACTGAAGTTCTCTCTTGGCAGATGAACCTGCTTTGTGTCAAGTTCACAAAAATATCTAACCAGGACAACTGACTCCTTGTCACCTTGACACAGAAATACAACAGTATGAAACAATACCCTTTCCTGTCTTGCTTATCCCTAAGATCTTATATTAATATCAATATCACAATATAAAAACATTCTAAAAGTCCCAAAGTCTTTTAAAATTCAGTCTCTTTAAGATATCCAACGTCTCTTAACTGTGGGCTCCTGTAAAATAAAAACATGAGTTACATATTTCTTATTCCAAGAGGGGAGACCCAGAGCATAGTTACAGTCAAATCCAATCAAACACAAAATTAAACATTCAGTGTGAAATACCCAGTGCTTTACATCTGAGACCGACTCCCGGTCCTCTGGACTCCCAAGGGGCCCCCGGCTCCGCTTTTGGGGCTCTGCCACCTGCAGCACAAATAGCTCGTCTCCTAAGCTCAAGTTAGGTCCATGCCACACCTGCCTCTGCCCTTGGTGGTCATTCCATGGTCTTTCTATTTCCGATATGCTGGGTCTCCGTGGCTGTACCTTTATCAGTGATCTCTCCTGGCTTCTCACAGTGCCATGCTTCAGGTGATACCCATGATATCTTCATGCCTTTAAAACCAGCACCACCTGGGAAGCATACACTACCAAGTTTAGCAGCTAGCATGAGATGTAGCCTTAGCCCTTTCTAAACCACAGTTCCTGGGTGCTGACGAGGAGGAAATTCTCCCGCTGGTCTCTTCATGAAATCTGATTCCTCAACTCCGGCCAACCAGTAACCAATTGTCTCATGAAGGTTTCACTCTAGTGGTGCTGGTTTCTTGATTATCAGCTGCCCTTTCTTTTGGGTGTGTGAAACAGGGTCTGGGCTAGAACTTTCTGTATACACCAGGCTACCCTCAAAGAGATCTGCCTGCCTTTTCCTCTCAAGTGCACAGCTGATTCTTCAACTCCAGCTGGCCAGATACCAAAGAGTCTTAGTTCAAATGTATCATACAGATGGCGCTCATAGATTCTTTAAGGGACTCTCAAGATTCTCTTGAAACTTTTCAAGCCAGGATTCCATTGTCTCCACTGCTCTCAACATTTGTATTTTCCCAGCTCCCACAGAACAGTGCCCACTGGCCTTTGAACACTCAACAGCTTTTCCAGACCAATGTCCCAAAGTCTTCCCATAACCTTCCCCAAAACGACATGGTCATGATTGTCACAGTAATACCCCACTCCTGGTACCAAATTCTGTTTAATTTGTTTCTATTGCTGTGATAAAGATCATAGCAACTTAGAAAGGAAAGGGTTTATTTTGGTTTATATATGCTGCATAGCAGTCCACTGAGAGAAGCCAAGGCAGGGACTCGAGGCACCTACTGACGCAGAAGTCACGGAGGAACACATCTTACTGGTTTGCTTCTCGTGTCTTACTCAACTTTTCTTACACAACCCAGGTCTGTTTTCCCAGAGGTTTTAAACCTACAGTGGAATAGATCTTTCAAAATCAGTCATTAATTAATAAAATGTCTCGCAGACTTGTCCATGGGCCAATGAGATGGAGCCATTGTCTCAACTGAAGTCCCCTCTTCCCAGATGACTCTGGCTTGTGTCAAGTTGATAAAAAAATTCAAACCAGAACAAGGGAAAGCTCTCTCAGCCCCCAAGGGTGTGCTCAGACATTCGGTTCCCCTTAGAGAGGTGTCCTCAGGAAATGTTCCGTGTCTCTGCAGGCTCCCCAGAGGAGAGGAAGGCCATGGAAAAGGCCGCCGGTAAGCACCCGGATGAGGACAAACCCAGCCGTCGGCCAGTGAACGGCATGCTTCAGATCCATGTCCTCCAGAATTCTGTGGAGCTAGGCTATCCTGTCACTTTGACCCTAGTGTTGAAAAGGAAAACGGCCACACCACAGAATGTCAACATTTTGTGCTCCCTCGACCTACAGACATATACAGGCAGCCAGAAGACAAACCTGGGAATCATCCACAGGACGGTGCAGATCCAAGGTCAAGGTACCAGAGCCTCGGGCCCCGGAGAGACCAGAATCCCCATCATCTCATGTCTCTTTCTTCTCTGTGATTACTCCCATACTCTTATGTTTGAACAGACACTGAGCACTACATTTGGTGGTGATAAGGAATCCTGGCATAGTAGAAAAAATGGGCCACATAGATCAGAGTGAGCGCCAGGAGTCTGGGGTCTAGCACACATAGATCAGAGCGCCAGGAGTCTGGGGCTAGCACACAGCCACACGTTAAGGGTGCTAATGGTGTCACCAAGTCTCTGCAACAGTAGAGATTTTTTTTTTTTTGAATTACTATTCTATCAGTGGGCTGTGGTAACCTCAGCGTGAACAGACTACCCTGACAATGGGGGCCCAGAATGGGCCTGGAGATCTCAGTAAATCATCAAGTCCATTTGATCCCTAGATGCAGGCTCTCCAAAGAGAGGTCAGGACTCCTCTAAGGCCTCGCGGCTCTGTCCTGAGTTAATCTAACCCTATGTTTGTCAAGAACTCACCTCTCCTCTCTTCCCTGCTCTTTCACAGAATCAGAGGTGGTTCTCAGCATGGATGCTAACTCCTACATCTACAAACTGGGCATGGTAGACGACGAGGTGGTCATCAAAGGGTTCATCATCACAGAAATAGTGGAGACTGGCGACAAGGTGGCCACCGACGCGACCCTGTCGTTCCTGTACTCCGCCTTCTCTGTTGAGGTGAGTTGCCTGCAGGCCAGGGAGGGGCAGAGCTCAGGGCCTTTGTGGTCCCGATTGACTGACCACTGCGCCAACTGCATCCCTAAGGAAAACGGTACATCGTTTTCCACACAGGCATTTCTGAGAAGGGATGTGTCAAGCAACTTCTTTTCTCTATTTTTGGCTAACTGGATTTAAACTTTTTAAAAATGACGACTACCTGTTAATAGCACAAAATTCTAAAGATGCAGTTGGCACGATAAAAATTTCTTCCCATCCTCCTCAGATGCTCAGCTCCTTTACCAGAAGCGATCCCTGCCATCAGCTTCTTGTGTGTCTAAGTGTTTTGGATACAAGCCAGTGAAGTACAAGTCTTGCCATGGGCCCACCCCCAGTGTGGGGTGCGATAAAGCTGGTGCCAGACCAACTCCCAGGCAAGTGGGAGTCAAAAGCAGCTTACATAAGAGGCTCTCCATAGTGATATTTTATTTGTATTTAATAAATAAAGCTTGCCTGAAGACCAAAAAGCAAAACCGTCAACCACTGGCTCTTACCTCTACCTCAGTCCAAACTGCCTCCAGGAATCCTCCTCAGAACAAGACTATCTGAGGGCTGTCTCCTCCTGTTTTATACTCCTCTCTAGCGCTGGTATTAAAGGCATGCACCACTACCACCTGGTTTCTATGACAAACTAATATGGCTACTGGGATTGAAGGTGTGTGTCACCACTTCCTGGTCTGTAAGGCTGACCAATGGGACTGTTTTACTCTCTGGTCTTCAGGCAAGCTTTATCTATTAAAACACAGATGAAATCCCATCATCCCAGAGTCATTCCCTGGTGGCCCTGGCCTCTCCTAGGATTCATCATGTTTACAGCTCAGCAGGGTACCTCCCTTGGGACTTCTCAGGCCGAGGATGTGGCCACCTCTGGAGACTGTTTTGACATTTCTGTGGCAGTGTGGTTGGGTCAGAGATTCATCCTTGGCCGCGGTGGGGCTCAGGCCTGGCCCCCGCTCAGTGAAGCAGAACCGCATGCTTCCAGGGATCCACTCTGCTTGGAAGCAGGTTCAGCCCATTCACCATGGCCCAATCATCCAGAATTTCTAGCTGGGCGGTGGTGGCGCACACCTTTAATTGCAGCACTCGGGAGGCAGAGGCAAGTGGATCTCTGTTTGAGGCCAGCCTGGTCTACAGAGCAAGTTCCAGGACAGCCAGGGCTACATAGAGAAACCCTGTCTCAAACCCTCCCCCGAAATGAGGGGCTGGAGCAATGACTCAGGTTAAGAGCATTGTTACAGAGGAACCAGGTTCGGTTTCCATCACATACATAATGGTTCACAGCCACCTTTAACTGCAGTCTAAGGGAATCTGATGCCTTCTTCTGACTTCTGTGGGTACTAGGTATGCATATGGTGCAATACATACATGTAACCAAAACATTCATACAGATAACATAATTAAAATAGGTTTTTCTTGGGGGTCTCACTCCCATCCTCCTCCAGAGGTGGCTCCACAGGTACCTGTAGGCATCAGAGAACACTTGTCTCTGGAGTCAGGCATGTGTGGTCAGAGCTTCAGAGGTCCTAGAAGTGGGCACTCTACTTTCCTTTACTAAAATTCTAGTTAGTACATCTATACTGTAATAGGAGGAACTAAAATTCTAGTTAGTACATCTATACTGTGATTGGATGTAGCTAGCACATGGTTTGAGTGGGGAGCAGGCACTGCTTCTGGAACCCTGGGCATCTGAAGGAGACCAAACCCTGGGCAGGGGAGATGGGGCTCTGAGGGAGAGGGTCCAGCCAGAACAGTATGGCAGGACACGCGTGAGTTCCAAGTGTTCTGGCTTTGGACAAATGAGGGGCGGAACAGATTCTGAAGGATGAACACAGCCTGTTTTTGGATGTGTTTCTCCGGGCTGTCCTGTGAGGCAACTTGGAATTTTGGGTCATTGGCGAGGGAGGACCAATGTCCATACCATAGCTTGGGGCTCTAACAGCTGTTCAGCCCCTGAGCCTGGGCAAAGGGGCTTCCTGATTAGCTGGATGAGATCAGGATGTAGCTCACACCAGGACCTCTGGCTACCATGAACTATGAACCTCGAGTTCCTTCAAAATATGTCTGACAAAACTAAAGAGGTAAACATGTGCAAATACATGGGATCTCAGAGGCTCTCCACAAGAGCCTTCCAAGGGAGCACAGACCTACTGACACTCTAGCTGCCATCTAAGCTCTCCTCTGCAGCTCGTCACGCCTGCCTTTCCTCCACTCCCCACTCTTAACAGATCCCGGACACGGGCAAGGTCAACTGGCCACTTCTCATCACCTGCACCTTCAAGAACACCCTGTCCATCCCTCTGACTAACATCAGGTTCTCCGTGGAAAGCCTGGCCCTCTCGAACATGCAGTCCTGGGATCAAGGGTGAGCCCACCCAAATTGTTCTCATGGTACAGATGCTGTACATGGGTCTCTCACATGTGCTATCCTTCGGAGACGTAAACTTTCAGCATGAGATTCGGTAAAAATGCAGACACACATTGCTGGTACCAAATCACAGAAAAGACCACACTAGTGTTCTGCCAGTGGTGGGCCTTTCTGCTTCTTGTCAATCTGAATGTTCTACAGAAATGTCAAAGCATCCCCTTGTCTTAAGTCTCTGCTGTAATTTATTTGTTTCCTTTTCCTGTTTACCCCTAGGGAGTCATTACTTTTCTTATTAACCCGAGTGCAGCCTTTACTCAGGAGGAATAGCGGTGTAATTAGCTTGTAGGAGGTTATTTATCTTGAGACAGTCTCACTCTATGGCCCTAGCTAGCTTAAAATTCACTATATTGGCCAAGCTGGCCTTGAACCCACAGAGATGCCTTTGCCTCTGCCTCCTGTGCTGGGATTAAAGGCGTGTGCCACCTCTGCACGGTCTTGTTTGCTAAGGTGCTGTCCTGGAAACTGAGCGTAGGCCTTGTGCATGAAAGGCAAGTGCTCTCCCGTAGAACTATATTCCCCAGCCTAGGCTGTTTAAAGTTCTAACATGCCTTTGTTAATCCTCTCTGTGGATACTGAATTTCATGTCATAAACAAGAATATAGGAATAGTTGCAGGTGGTGGTGGTGCACACCTTTAATCCCAGCACTCAGGAGACAGAGGCAGGCAGATCTCTGTGTTTGAGGATAGCCAGGGTTACACACAGAAACTCTGTCTCAAAAAAAAAATCGGGGAGAAGGAGGGAAATGGGAGGAGAGGAGGTGGAAATTTTTAAGTAAAAATAAATAAAAAAAAACCCAACCAAACAAAAAAGAGAAATAGTATAAATTTTCTGCAATTTATGGCTCTATTTACATAATTATTACTGTGAATATTAATTTTGGGGTAGAATAATCCAGAGCCCCAATTTTGCCAAATAATTTATCAATGAAATGTCAACAACACAGGTAATCCCCACATATACCTCAGTCTCTGGACTGTGTCATGTGTCTTCGTCCGTGCTGCTGTGCTGTTTGAATGGCTGTACTGGGAAGTGTGCAGCGCTGTATGGAAGGCAGCTTTCTTCTGTTTCTCTAACATAGGACATTTGAATCACCTTGATTTGGGATTTAAACCGGAACCGTGCTGTGCCAAACAAACGGCCTTGCCGGGATGTAGGCTAAGTTCCCACGCATCCACGTGCCCTCTTTGTAAGGGGCACACTCCTAGTTGGAGCCTTTGTTGCCTGGTGCAGGGGATGCTTCTCACTGTTTTCTGTCTGAGGAACTAGATATTGTTCTTGGTTTGCCGACATACCCAGTACAGGATTTTAACTCAAAGATTCCTCTGGTCTGTTTCTCACCAAGTGTCTAGATCTCCCAGGTAAATCCCAGCAGTCTCCTGTTATTCTGAGACTAGGGTTTCCTAACCCTTCACAGACACACAGATCACCCGGGAACGTTGTTTTTCTGAGACGAGGGTTTCCTAACCCTTCACAGACACACACATCACCCGGGAACGTTGTTAAAGAACAGATCAGTTCAGCAGTTCGGGTGAAGGGGGGGCTCTGAGTCCAACACACTCTCAGGTAATGCCATCTTGAGTCCCTAGGGTTAGAGAACACCTTGTAGATCCACCAGGAACGCCCAGGAGGGTTTGTGACGGTCCTAACTGGAGAGCAGCCATTCCAGCCAGCCGTCTGTCTGGCAGCTGAGACAAATGGCTGCACTCCAGGTGGAGGCCCGCTTTACTGGGCTCCGGAGCATCACCCTGCTTTTCCAAGAGCAGTCCCGGAACCAGATGCCTGGTTTTTCATGCAATGCACTTTTCTTCTGTGGCATCTTTGCTGATTCTGTGTGCATTTGAATTTTCTAGGACAGTGCCACCTGGACAGACCATCACTTTCCAAATGAAGTGCACCCCAGTGAAAAGTGGACCCAAGAAATTTATTGTCAAGTTTACTTCCAGACAAGTGAAGGAGGTTCATGCCGAGAAGATCATTCTCATCACCAAGTAGCCCAGCTGAGACCATGGAGATGGAGGCAAGAGCCCTGATTGGCTCTGAGCCTCTGCTAAGCATGTTACCATTTCCTAAATTGTACTTAGTGTTCAGGTCAGGGATGATTGGATTTAATTACTCAGAGGAGGGCAGATTCAAGAGCCAGCCCAGCAAAAGACAGAGCTCAAGGGCCAGTGTAACCTCAGGCAGTAGCTCCATGGGACCAGGGCACCTCTCTGCAGCTCTGAGTATACATCACAGACATCTCAAACACACATCGAGGAGTCACGGCCTCAGAAGACAGCAACTGTCGTCTGGGTTTAGACCCATAGACAGAACCCAGAGCTGCTATTCAGTGCGGCTGAAGTGCTGGAGGCATCTTCCATTTGGGCATCGGATTCTATCAGGTCCAGGGGTGCCTAGAGGTGAGCTGAGACCCCTGCAGGAAAGCATCCTGGAGCCGGTCCTGGCACGACATGCTCATCCCAAGGCTCTGTCCTCTCAGAAGCAGGCCCACGCTGGCGTGAGGCCCTCTTGCCTCTGGGTGGGACAGGGGAGGAGACCCCACAGCCTGCATCCCCTCCGAGGAGGAGTCTATGGCCACTGGTAATATCTGCTCTGCTCACTGGAGTCTGTGTTCTGCTCTGCCCTCCAGGGATCTCGATGATCACTATGCTTTGAATTAAACTGCTGACTTTAAGATGGCTGTGTCCTCCTGAGTGAATTTTCCTGTTATGTCAGCATGCTGCTTAACAAACCTGGGGGAGTCACTGCCTCTGAACTTCACGTTGACCTCCTTGGTCTGGGCTGTCTTCACGATGGCCAGTCTCGGTCAAGGGCTACAATTTCTAAGTGGACATATACTCCAGAGAGGCGCAGTAGACCGAATGAGGGGTATTCGTGTATTCCGAGGACACTTTGTCTGATAAAACACTGTGACCAAATGCAACCTGGGGAGGAGAGAGCTGATGCCATCTAACTTCAGGTAGCGTTCAGTTTCTGAGGGCAGTCAGCGCAGGAGCCTGGAGGCCAGAACAGTGCTGCTTACTGGCTTGCTCCTCAAGGTTTGCCCATCTGTTGTCTCATACACCAGCCCAGGGGTGGTGTAGTGAATTCTAGTTGGTCTTAATAATAAAAACCCAGGGCCAGATACGGTGGTATATGTTGAAAGATCAGAGAGACAAAGGAGCAAGCCAGAGACAGCCACGTCATACCCAAAGGGGCTGAGCATCTCCCTCTAAGCAGCCATATCACTTCCTGTTTCCTCCACCCTGGTGCTGGGAGTAAAGTCGTGTGCCTCCACTGCCTGGCCTCTATGGTTAACTAGCGGCTGGCTCGGCATTCTGATCTCCAGGCGAGCTTTATTTGTTAGAGCACAAACAAAATATTACCAGAGTGGCAGCACTCACAACGGGCCAGGCCTCCTACATCAGTCATCAATCAAGAAAATAAATTACATACTTGCTTACAGGTCATTTTGTTTGAGAGGGTTTCTCTGTTTAATAGTCCTAGCTGTCCTGGAACTCGCTTTGTAGACCAAACTGGTCTCGGTCTCACTGAGATCACCCTGCCTCTTCCTCCCAAGTGCTGGGATGAGAAAAAAAATGCGCATCACCACCGCACTTATAGGCCAATCTTACGGAGGCATTTCCTCATTGACTTCAGCCTGTGCCAAGCTGACAGAAAACTAGCCAGAGCACTGTCAGCCTCTCACCTTCATTTGTTCAGAACTAGAAAACCTCAGTCCTGATTCCTTCTGCTTATCTGTCCACCTCCCTGGGATGCAGCAGGTGTCTGGCATGTACTTGTGGGGTGACCAGTTAGTAACCCCATGAAGCCACTGTTAATGTCTGTATGACACTTGTTGGGCCTGAGAGGAAGGATGCTGTCTAGGGCTTTAGGTTGCTAAAAACAGGCACCTCTAACTACAGAGGTAGATCAGAGAGCTTTTATTCAGACGAGAGGCAGGTGTGTAGCCCGTCTCCCTCCCAGAAACACTGGGCCTCTTTTTATCAGCTGCACTACTGAGCAGACTCTCAGGAATCACCAAGGAGAGAAGGCCACTGTGTCTGTCCTAGTGGGAAGGCACAAGACTCAAGAGTGAGCAGACTGCTGCCTACATGATCCTGGCTGTCCATCTCTCCTTGGGAGAGATGCAGCTGAGGCCCTAACACGATAATGGGTTTGCTGAGGAAGGAGGAGGAGCTAGCTCTAAACCTGTGGGAGCAGATGCCTGCCCACCTCAACTCTTCTAGGGGAGTACTCTGGAAACCGAAGGCTGTGGGGCTGGGAGGAAGCTGTGCTGCTAGTCAAGCTGGCTCCAGGGAAGATGGGCTTCAGCCCCAGTGTGCATGGACATCCTTGAGGTCCTGGACTCAGCACAGACACTGACTCTAAAGCTCCTTCCTTTTTAAAACTGCTGCTCGTTGGGGACCCAGTCATTAGCCCTTCTTTCTCCTTGGTGTGGAGTCTCTGATAGGTCATCCAGGGGTTAGGGCTCCTGCAGCCAGAGGACCACTCTCTCCAAACAGTATCAGCAGTAAAGCCAACTTGGGCTAGGACGTTAGTACAGATAAACATTAAAACACATCTGCTCAGAAGAGATGCACCTGCAGCGGGGTGGGGTAGGGCACAGTTGTTAATGCTGGATCCCTGCTGCTACTCTGTGGGGTGAACCATAGGATCTGACGGAACTCCACCCTCCAGGGACTACCCCTTGGCTTCCCACAGCCTTTCTTTCTCAGTGTCCTCAAATAAAACTGACTCTGTCAGGCAGTGGTGGTGCTTGCCTTTAGTCCCAGCACTGGGGAGGCAGAGGCAGGCAAATGTCTGTGATTTCGAGGCCAGCCTGGTCTACAAGAGCTAGTTTCAGGTCAGCCTCCAAAGCTACAGAGAAACGCTGTCTCAAAACAAAACAAAACTGAAAAACCTGACTCATGCATAAAGCCACAGGTTCCTTTGGTAGGACATGGAAGAAGGGATGTAATACAGAATCCTCCACCGGGGTTGGAGCAGGCAACACTTGGGATTGGTTCAAGGTCTGAGTCGGGGAGCTGGTGTGCTTCTTGAAACTATCTGTTTAGATGCAAAAGCTGCTGCTTCCGCAACCATGGCAATAGACTGGGGAGTGCGCGGGGGGGGGGGGGGGGGGGCTGCCCAGACCCAGGCACCCAGCAGTCTGCATGTCCTAGCCACCATGCAACCATGCAGTTTTCTGTTTATTTTTTTTTTTTTTTTGCTTTTTTCTAGACAGTGTTTCTCTGTGGCTTTGGAGCCTGTCCTGGAACTAGCTCTGTAGACCAGGCTGGTCTCGAACTCACAGAGATCTACCTGCCTCTGCCTCCCGAGTGCTGGGATTAAAGGCGTGCGCCACCATCGCCCAGCGTTTTCTGTTGTTTTTAACATGGGGTTTCTCTATGTAGCCTGGAGCTCTGCAGCCCAGGCTGGGCTGCCTGCCCCAAATGCTGAAATAAAGGCATGTGCCTCATGTCCAGCCATACAGCTGTCTGAGGCACCATCCTGGGAACTATTATAAAATGCAGAGGTAACCGTTTCTGGGTGTACCTGTCCCCGTGTCTTACTAGACTTTCTCCAGAAGCCCAATACATGAATGCAAACTTGTGGCCACAGAAAGGCTGGCTCCATTGTTGTCTCAGAGAGTCCAGTTATCTATAGGATGGGAACTAATTTTGGGTGACTGTCATAACTCAGGCTCATTTCCTTCTGCACAGGTTCTGCACATGTGCATGCATGCAAGTGGGTGGGGTGCTCTTTCAACCAAGCCCAAGCTCAAGCCCCAAGGGGCAGGTTCAGTAGCCAGACAAGGAATCCCTTCCCCAGGAATGGCTAGTCTCTCTGGCCTTTCAGGTTGGTCATCCCTGATGTCAGTATCCTTTCCCAAGGCCCTCTGCGTCCCCAAGACAGCCCTTAAGAAGTGGCTCCCCCGCCCCCGGCCAGGACATTCTGGTCATCATTTCCCTTGCTGGGCAGAGACTAGGCAGTCTTCCCAGGCCTGGAGAATGGTCCCTAACCACCCCTTTTGGCACACGCTGCTAAGAGGAACTCAGAGAAAGTCCCTACTCTTCTCTACTCACACCCCACCCTGAGAGAGTTGGTAACCCCACGGGAATGCCTGAACGAGCCCTGGGAGCTGGGGGTGCAATCGGGCCAGCAGCTGCTGTTGGTGTATTATTCTTGGCAGCCTCTATTCATCCAGCACCTCCACAGAGTCCCTGTCTTTTGTCTCCTCCAATTGGCTCTCAGTGGTCTCCATATTGTCCATGTCTGATAGAGACGACACTTGCCGGACCAAGCCCTTGTCAATGGGTATCACGGGTTGACAAGGTCTGGTGAAAGGGTTGAACCAGTTCAGGGAGAAGTCCCCACCAAAAGCCTCCTGGACCGACTTCCAGCTGCCCGAGTGCTCCCTGGGCTGCGTCTTGCGTTGGAGGCGTTCAATACCCTGGAGGGGAATGGGGCGAGAGGTCAGTGTGGTGTGACTTGTCTTGGCAGAGCAGGGCATGGGGTGTCCGATATGGCACAGCTTGCTGTGGCCCAGGCCACCCTGGAAGCCCCATAGGGCTGCAGGGCAGAGTAGAAGCTGTGGAGCCTGGTAAGAAGGCGTGGCATTGGAACTGCCTGTCACCCACTGACTCCCTGACCCCTTCCTCCAAAGGCAGAGGTCGGCTGCTGGACACCAAGTGACCAAGGATACCCTGGCTCCTGTTCGTCTGACAAAACCACTAAGATAGGACCAGCAAGCTTGGCACCGGGAAGGCTGAGGGCTGAGGACATGGCACAGGACACAAACATGCAAGGGGAAGCAGCAGATGCCACATGCAGCGGGCACCGGAAGGTGCAAAGGCCACTGTAGGTTGTGAGGGTTCGTCAGGCCTGCTCATGCAGTGGGTTCCCCATGGCTTCTCCAGGGCTGACTACTCACCTGCTGAGATGCTGGCTGTAACTCGGCCACCAGGCCTCAGAAAGAGGGTGACGGGTAGGAAAAAGCCCAGAATTGTTACAGATACAGCCAGAACAAGTCTCTAGACCCAAAACATCCCTACAGAGGCTCTGAGACCCCAGTGTAGCCTCTGCTGGAAAACAAGGGAGTTCACTGAGTTTTCCCAACAGACATGATGTGCTCATTCATATGACTCAAGACCCTCTTCCTCCATCCAAGACCTCTATGTTCCTAGTTCTACATCTTCTCTTCCATGCAATCTTCCCCCATAACTGGCATATTGGACACCATCTTTGTTATGCGGACATCTGACCGTATCCTATACCAACCCTGCCACTCTTCCCACGGACACCGTCTTTGTTATGCAGACTCTGACCGTATCCTATACCAACTCTCCCCATGCCACCTCAGATTAGTTCCAGAATCTGATCTCAGCAGGTGTGGTGCCACACACCCTTAACCCTAGCACTTGGGAGGAAGAGGACAGACGATAGGAATCTGAGCTCATTCTCTCTTCATATGAGACATCCATCACCAGAGGAGCTAACGGGCGTTTTGCAGCAGTGGATATTACAGAGACAGATTTAGCACAACGATCAAAGTCAGAACTGCCAAGACTGAAGTGTCCCCAGTTACAGAGAACCACAAGTAAAACACCCTAGTGCCATTCCCGCCCCAAACCACAGCCCAACCCAAAGACATAAAAGCTTCTGCAGAGCACCTGGTCCAGCCTGCACTGGTTTATTCTGAATTTGATGTCACAGGATCACTACACACTTAAAATGATTCATATTACATTATATGAATTTATCCTCAATTAAAAAAATGTAGATCATGACAAATTTAAGAGTGAGGAACTGCTGGAAATGGGGTGAAGAGACAAACAATAGAATGTGGGGTCCACGAAGGCAAAGGGGGCAAGGAGAGGAACCTCAAGAGAGCCCCTGAATCAGAGGGCAGTATGTCTCAATAGTTTTGTCTTTAAAGAGAAAATGGGTTTCATCTGCTATTGTGTGTAGGCTGGTCTCAAACTCCTAGGCTCAAGTGATCTTCCCACGGTGGCCTCCTGACTACAGGCATGTGCCGCCATGCAGACTTCAAGATTTTACTTTCTCCTTTTTACTTTTTATGTATGCATTTATTTATTTATTTTTTAAGGAGTCAGGGTTTCTCTGTAGCTTTTGGAGCCCGTCCTGGCACTAGCTCTTGTAGACTAGGTTGGCCTTGAACTCAGAGATCCGCCTGTCTCTGCCTCCAGAGTGCTGGGACTAAAGGCGTGCACCACCACTGCTCAGCTGTTTCTTTCCTTTTAAAATTATTATTTTTTAAAAAAGATTTATTTATTTATTTTGTTTACAGTGTTCTGTCTGCATGTATGCCTGCAGGCCAGAAGAGGACACAAGATTTCATTACAGATGGTTGTGAGCCACCATGTGGTTGCTGGGAATTTAACTCAGGACCTCCGGAAGAACAGTCATTGCTCTTAACCTCTGAGCCATCTCTCCAGCCCCCTAAAATTATTTTCTTAAAAGAGAAACATTTTGTTGATGTTAGTTGATGTTATGGTTATAAGATGCTTATCTTTGGCACTGAATGTCATAGAGAAGATACATAATTTTGCTGGATCTTAAAAAATTATTTATTATACAGTTCTGCCTGCATATATTCCTACAGGCCAGAAAGGGCACCAGATCTCATTATAGATGGCTGTGAGCCACCATGTGGTTGCTGCGAATTGAACTCAGGACCTCTGGAAGAGTAGCCAGTACTCTTAACCTCTGAGCCATCTCTCCAGCCCTTGCTGGTTTTTTATAAGTGAAATTATTTCACAATGAAAAGTTTAAACAAATGTCAAAAAATTCATGGCAGATTTTGTTCTCTCACCTGGAACACTGAATTAATAATGAAAAGTTGAGGGCTGGAGTGTACAATAATGCAGGCTGGTTTTAGAAATCAGAACCATGTGGGCTGGCAGCTTTACGTGACCCCTCGGCCACCCAGCGACCTGTGTGCTAATCACAGGGGAGCCGTTTGCACAGGAACCCCCCATGGAACTGTTTCCCTAGCAAATGGTGTCTGTTTCTGTGGATTTGTCCACATTTCATGTTTTCACCATGGAGCAAACATTAGTTTTATAGAATCAGGTCATACCCTTGCAAGTCGTGCCCACAGGCACAGGCTACCTTCCTGCAGACAGCAGCGACAATTCATTTTCAGGGACCCTGCATCCCCTGCCTGGTGATCACCTGCAGTCAAGAAGGGTTGAGCCAGCAGCCCAAGCTTGACACCCACCTGGTAAGGAAGGTGTCAGGACTGATTCTCATTAGAGGCCGGAGAGGCTGAGCCAGCAGCCCAAGCTTGGCTGGAAGGCTATGCAGAAATAGGACCAAGATTTTTTCTATCCACCAGGTATTTTCCCCATTCTCTGACAAGGCCTCACTTTGCCCACGTGGACAAGCAGGGTTGCCACTGTCCAACGGTGTGTTAGGATAACTGGCCTGTGAGCTGACATTCCTTAGCAGCTAAGAGGACAGACATCAGGAGTGCCGGTTGAGTCCAGAGAGGAAATGGCCTGAATAAAAGAATGCATAAAGCAGACCCGAGGCTCTCTTTCTAGGAGTCACGGAGTCCAGAAGGCTCACGGGTGTGTACCCACGTCTCAGGCTCAAGAGAAGACTGATTCACGCAGTCCCCTGCACGCATGGGGAGTGTGATCTGTGAACTCACCAACACCCCAGCATGAAAAGAGGAAGCCAAAGACTACCAAGGGAGGCAGAGACCCCAAGGCTTGTGAGACTCCTGGAGTAAGACTCCAGTGTCAGGAGATGAGTTGGCCGGATGATACGAGCTCACATCCCGACTGTAGCCCACAGTAGTACACAACTTCCTGTTGTGACCCATAACACACATTCACAATCAAAAGCCTTTCAAACACCATCCAGCAGGCAATGTATTTAAAAATGGGTTTTTCTGGGCATGGTGGTGCATCCTGGCACTCAGGAGGCAGAGGCAGGTGGATCTGGGTAGGTCTGAGACTAACAGACACCCTGTCTCAAATTACCCCTCAACAAGACAAGTTGAACATGGATGACCCAGACTGGACAAGCCCGGCTCCAGAGAAGCTGTTACATACCCAGAAACCAAGCCCCGGACCACTCTACCTTCTGCATTTTCATCCAGTGCTCGCAGAGACCATGAGAGAGAAACTAAGGCTCAGGGAGACTGTCCACGCCCGTCCTTTGGTGTGGGTTGGACAAGTGCTGCCACTGAGTCCGGTCACCTCAGCTGAAGAATTCCAGGAGTCCTTCATTCCACTTTCCCCAGAGGGTTTCTGGGCTGCCACCCCTGCAGTACTCATTATTCTTCCTGGTTTTCGTTGTCCAAGTAAGAGGAGAATAAAGGATCTGGGGCCTCTGCTTCACATGTATTAAAAGTGAAGGACAGACAGGGATCCAGGCCTCTCTTCTTTAAGCGGTAACTTTCTTCTGAGGGAGAAAGGAGGTTGAAGGTCCTGGTTTTGGGGAGCGTGCTGCTCAGTGGCTTCTTTCTTTTTCTCTGGAATAGGGTTTCACTGTGCTCCCTAGGTTGGTCTTGAACTTGACTCAAGCCACATTCCCATCCTAACCCCCCGAGTGTTGGGACTACAGACGCACACCACTATACCTGGCTCTTTACGAATTCTTTTTTTGAGATCCAGGGTCTCATATACCACAGGCTAACCTTGAGCTCTGCATATACCCAAGAATGACCGTGAAAAGGACCCTCTTGCTACTATTTCTGAACCTGTGGAGATTAACAGCTGTGTGCCTCCAAGCTTGCCTTCATATATTCAAGAATCAGCCCCATGAGAGTGAAGCCACAGTGGAAAATGAAAACCTGCCCATGGCGGGGCTACTCAAACATTGTGGGTCTGGAGAACTCTCTAGACGCTCCTCATGGGAAGGTTGGTTCCTTGGTTTTATCCTTCTTCTGCTGGCTCTTCAGTAAAGGTGCATTGGTCAAGACAGGCTTGCATGGAATGTTTAAGGATCACCAGAGACTGTTTTATAGATCTCAGGTTTCCTTGGCATTCATTTGTAGGACAGGCCACACATAACAGAGTGGAAGTCGCCGGTCAGTGCTTGATCGGTGTGAGCACACCCCACACAGCGGGCAGCAACAGCAACCCATCACCAGCAGCAGCACAGCTAACCTGAAGCCACATCCCTGCAACTCTGAATCATTTGCGTCCCTTGGGTAGCTCAACCTTTGAAGCTGATACGCTGCTTAGAAAAAGAGGAACTGAAATCTTATTAGTCTGGTTTGAGAACTCCAGCCCATCCTCCTGGAGTGGGACAGTCCGTGATGCCAATCTTGCATGGGCATCCCTTAATAAACGTTTGGTAGTTTGTATCATTTGGAAGGTTTCTCATCAGGATATGAAGTGGCTGAGCAGACTGAGCAAAGGCTGGCTATCCGTTAGCTCTTGTAAGGTTCAAGGGTCACAGAGATGATGGCACACATATCTTCTTTTGTACCCTGTATACATGTCACCAAGCCCGTGTAAACACACAGATATGACATCAGAGATGGACAAGAACATGGTAGGTATCACCCAGCCCAACTGGGTCTTCTTCACTCCTGCTCTCCAGAGTTCCCATTCTGAAATCCAGGATACGCAGGCTCCCTTACCAGTGGGGACCACTAAGAAAGATACTCTTACTACGTCACTGTACACTCGCTCAGAGAATGTGAACTAGGACACACACAGCCACCCTGGGCTAGTCCTACCTTGAGTCCCCTTTGCTTTAGTGTGAGCATTGGGACTTGTACTAATTCAGAGGCAAACTCAAATGAGACTTGGGATGTGAGCTGGGAGCAACCTTGTTTAGAGGGTGAGCTTGTTTCAGGATCCAAACTCCTGTAGCGCCACCTACTGCATTCCCTAGGAACTCCACAGGAAAAGCAATGAGCCACCTACAAAAAATGTTCTTGAAGGAGATTTCCTGAGTTCTAGTCTTGAGAGGGAAACTGTGTGTGTGTGTGTGTGTGTGTGTGTGTGTGTGTGTGTGTGTGTGTGAGAGAGAGAGAGAGAGAGAGACAGACAGACAGACAGACAGACAGACAATGACAACAGAAACCACAGCTGTAGTGCCGCTGCCCGCTGCTCAGTGGGTCCATCCTGAGTATCTGAGCAAGGCTAGAGCATTCTAAACTACTGAACCTGGAATAGGCCACACCTCTTTCATATATATCTAGAAAACTATAAAATTTAAAAGGCCTGGAGAACAAATGCTATGAACTTGACCTAAAAAAAGCCTATATATGTAAATATATACAATTATGTGCAAAATTAAACACACACGCACGCACGCACGCACGCACGTGCGCACATCCAACCCCCAGGATCTCCACCTAAGCAGCACAGCAGATACAAGTCAAAGCCAAATGAGGTAGGGAAGGTGGCCAAGCCCTCGCTTAAACGCCCAGGGTGGTCTCATCATCGGT
This sequence comes from Microtus pennsylvanicus, assembly GCF_037038515.1. NCBI lineage: Eukaryota > Metazoa > Chordata > Mammalia > Rodentia > Cricetidae > Microtus > Microtus pennsylvanicus. The sequence continues at coordinate 1,234,892 of NC_134581.1, read as the reverse complement.
CAACACTTGAGGCCATCAGCAAGAATCCCACAGCAGCACGCTAGAACTGTGGGCAGGGACGCTAGGCACTCTCGGTTGGCTCAGTTTTGCTCTCTGCTGGGCAGGCTCTGGCCCAGACTCTGGAGAGCTTGGCGTCCTGGAGTCACAGAGCACCCACCCAACACACACACAGCACTGACCTCAGAAAGGTCAGCATACCCTTTACAAACCAAACTGAACTCCCTCACCTTGCAGCCCGACGCCACCTACCCTTCTGCACAGACCCTGGGGAGACAGTGGAGCAGAAACAGAGGTTTGGAAAAGGTTTATTGCATTGTTTCCATGTGGAAGCACTGGCAGAGTTGGGAAGAGGCAGCATGTCCCGCTGACTTCTGAAAAAATCACAGGGCTATGTCGACTTTCCTCCTACCCAGGACTAGAGTGAAAAACCTTATCCCACCCCCACCCCAAGCAAAAGCTACAAAGGGAGTTCTGTGGTGAGTGCTTTAAAACCACTAGTGTGGAGGACTTCACGGTGCTCGTGGTCTAAGTGGGATGTAGTGTTCAAGAGGGGTTTCTCCCAGCACCTCCTGCATCCCCTGGTCCTTCCCCAGCTCAGGACCAGCTCAGTCCTGTTCCGGATGGGCAAGCTAGTCTGTGCGGTGGGCTGGGGAGCAGGTGTGGGGGAGATTACCTGGCAACTCTAAGAACACTGCCTAACATCTACAAACCATCCCAGGAGAAACACAAGATTCAGGTCTGTGCACATTTAGAGGGCTTCAAACTCCAGAAAATATATGCTCGTGGCAGACTAAAAATGAGATGATCCTGATAGCTGGCCTGTCTGTTTCCCTCAGAATGAACATAGCTGGGAAAGGGCGGGAACTGGGGTAGGAAGTAGTTGTAACACAGACGAGTGTAGCTTGCCTGAAACTGTTTTTCCTCTTGTGACTGGATAAGGCATTTTTGAACTGGAAAACAGCTCTCCTTCATAGTCTTCCAAAAAGTCCGAGGGACACAACTGCTAATTCAAAATACAGAGACCCCTTACCTCTCCCACTTCATCCAAATCATTTTGCACATCCGTGCCCATCAAGTACAAGGCTGGCAATTAATTACTTTTGAAACTGAGGTGAACTGTGTTCACTTGGGCGCAGGAAGCCGCTTCAGAAGGGCCCTTCTGAAGGGTCCAGCCCCAATCTTGACATTCTTAGGCCTCTAGGGGCTAGTATCATCTTCAGTGAGGTTCTGAGTCCCACGGGTGCCAGTGCTGCCCGGTGGGCAGGAGGCGATCAAGGCCCTCTTGGCTTCCCTACTGGACCAGTTCATCCACACACAGCATCAGGGGGTCAATTAGTAGAAGGGGCAGGGCCTGGGCAGCACCCTCGACGTTAGTCGTGCTGACAGACAGCAGAGAGGAGACAGAGGCCAGAGAAGTGATTTCAAAAGGAAAAGAGCAGCTTCATTCGTCAAAAAATTGAAAAGATGATTTTTTTTAAAAAACAAAACAAAACACGGGGACTTTTTTTTCTCTGCAATGCTCAGCCATTTTTCTGGAGACATAAAAAAGTTTTAAGAGTAGTCACTTTGTTTTGCTTTTGGCCTAAACATTCACGAGAGCGGATGGGACGGTGCCATGACGTGGCCTGAGTGGCAATGCCGGTCAGGGTCCTTCAGACCACGTACTGGTACGGGTCTGCCTTCCCTTGGTCTGGTGTGGCAAAGGGGCTGGCCCAGCCTAGAGAGAAAGGGTGGCCAAAAACAGCTTTCATGTTCATCCACTTTGTTTTTTTAGCCCATCTTCTCTCTTCCTTTTTCAATTGTTCTATTCCCTGAAAACAAGAACAATCACACTTTCAGTCAGGCGCCCCAGGGCTGTGGCTTCAGGGGAGACGTCCACATGCCTCAGATGACCAGAGTGAACACTTCTTTGTCAAAGCCGTGAGCTACCTACATAACGCAGCTTTCTTCTGTCTCTCGTAAGAAGCATCACACACTTACAAGCTCCCAAGAGGGAAGGGGCAATGAGCTCTTAGCAGGCACCCGGGCCACTGCCGTCAACAAGACCGACACCGGCTAGTCAAAGGGTTTACATGCCAGACCCAAGTCCTTGCTGCATCAGGAGGAGCTCCGAGGCACCTGTGTATGCAAAGGCTTTGGTGCAGGAGCCCGAAATTCTGACAACCAACGGTGTCTGTTGGTGCGGGAAAGATGAACAGGAGAGCTGAAGCTACAATGGCCACTTTGCAGAAAAAAAAAGGAGAAGAAGAAGAAAAGAAAGACGAACAGCAGCTAAAGGGACCGCTCTGGTGCAGTCTCACCAGCCCAGAGGTCCAGGAAGCGGCCACTGGGCAGTCTGTGGAGAGGGGAGAGACTAAGAGGCAGGTGGTGAGGAAAACAATCACCCCAAGAGGAAGGAGGAATTAGCGCAGGTTAGAGGGAAAGGGGTCACAGTGGGGAGGAAGGAAGTCTTTCCAGTGGGGAGGCCAAGGCAATTCTCACAGCCTGTGCCACTTTCCCTGCTAAGTCTCAGGGAAAAAAACACAAGATAAAACAAAAACCAGGGAAGGGGAAGAGAGTTTTCTTTCCCTCCTTCAAACAGCTGTTGAGATGCCGGAACGGCAGAGAGCAGGGGCCGTTGTCTGTCTGCTGTCTGTCAAGAGGGGATGGGGCAGCCCATGTGCTCACAGTCTAGGGACCTAGGACCAGTCCCATGTGACCCGGCACCTGGCCAGGTCCCCAAAGCCCCCTGCTTACCGTCTCATCTGTGCAGATGGAGTGCACTTGGGTCCCGAACATCACTGAAGTGAAAATGAGGAAGAGCAGCGCCTCAAAGCACAGCAGGATGAGCAGGATGACCGTGGTGGGAGGCGAGAAGGAGCTGCACTCTGCAAGGGAAGCGGTACGGGGATAGGGATGGCTGCGTGGCTCCCCGCTCCACCCCACCACGCTCCCACCCTGCCTCCGGGTCCTACTTTTTGACCTCTTACTCCTTCAAGGAGTCCCCAAGAGACTTGGCAGCCCGCTAGATGGAGGAGCTGGCTGTGGGTTACTACCTGCCTGGCCCTGAGTGCTGAGGGGTTCTGGGAAGAAGTAGGGCTCTCAAGTCTGACAGTCATGGGTAGGGGACAAACCTGACCATGAGCTCCATAATGGCCCTAACACTCTGCACTGGCTGGCCTTTCCTACCCCTTCCATGTGGAAATGAAATCGCGTCCTTTCTTCCTTACCTGACATCTACCTCTCCCACTACACCTACGTCGGACTCCGGGCAGCAAGTAACTGTTCTCTCACTGCCGTACAATCAGTTTTGAATGCTGCCCAAACACAGGTATCTGAGCATGAAGCTCAGGCATCCTGAGATATACGTTCCCCTGGTACAGGTAAATGGATAAGAAGTGAAAACAGAACATCTGTATAGCTTACTTCAGCTGTGGGGTGCGTGTGAGTGTGTGCATGCACGTGTGCCAGCGTGCACACACATAAAAGACAGCGGTCACTCCCTTCTCAGCTGCACTGTTATGGGGCAAAGCCAGGGAGGTCCACCATTCCCTTCCCTTTTTGCCCCAGACTCTGAAAATTCCAATTAGGATTTGGAATGGTAGGATCCAGGCCCCAGGAGTGTAGAACTCCCCAACTCAGAGTACCCATCCTAGGACACAGTTCCCTGAGCCCTCTTATCAAAATCTATTATGGCTCAACAGCTTAACCAGAGCCAAGCAAGGATGACATTAACTATTAACCATGGGCAATTTTCCCAGTCTTACTGCCCTGGGAATGGGTGTCTGGAGTCCACTCCACTAGGAACCTGGCTGGGAGGACCTTGTGCACTGGAGGCAGCAGACAAGGCTTGAACTGTAGGCCCTCTTTTCAGGTGAGAGGTCTCAGGACTATTTCATACTCTGACCCCAGCTTTTGTCATATATAAAGGAGGAGCACTCTACTATCCTGGGGCTCGTAGGGTCTAAACAAAACAATGCTCAAAATACTCCCTGCATGTTGCCTGGCTCCTAGCAGGCTCTAACTGTCCTGTTAGCACCATTACAACGTCGTCGCCTCTGTGACAGTCTGGGTTATACAATAATTGCTCACAATTAGCCTGACACAGGCAGGAGATTTGTGATGATAAAATGACCTCACTGGATACCCTCTATCAAGTTGCCAAGGCCATACCTGAATTGGCCTGGATTGCCAGAGCTGGCAGAATACAAGCACTTACAGAATGCTCACTGAGTGAGCAGAAATGGGTTGGGTTCACTTGGTTCTGCAGATGGTATCTTGCTGTTCCTGTCCCCCTCTCAAAACTGTGGTGGACACAGAGAGGGCCAAAGAGTGGAGACGTGGAAAGAGGAGGGCACTCACCAAGGGCAGAACTGGAGAGCAGTTCCTGCTTGGGACATCTGACTTGCAGATTCTGAGTGTGAAAGCTCTAGCCCAGCATGTAGCTGCTTGTTACTTTCTGCTCTCCCACCCCTGTTTCTCCTGCAGTCTCTGGCTAAGCTCCCTTCCTCAGCATCTGCACATTTAGATGGGATACGTGTGAAACAGGGAGACACTGTCTACAATCTTAATCTAAATATCAAGACAAGCAATCTGAAAATAACAACAACAACACACACACACACAAAGAAAAACAAACACAAATCCTCTATGCCCTAGGCAAAAAGTTAAAACTGATCTCTGGGAGACTGGGGTAAAATGTCCTTGGTTACAGTGCCCTGTTTAGAGCTGGGGTGTTGCCCAGGAGAACAGTGCTTGCCTGCTGCGGCCCTGGGTTTCAATCCTAGCAGTGACAAGAGTGAAACAAGTCCCCGCAGACCCAGACTCAAAGCTGTCTCTCCCCTGCCTCCTTAGGAGCCTGGCCTCTGCTCACTTACGCCTGTGAGCATCTCTGGGACACGCCCAGTCTGCTGCCTCTCTTACAACCTGATCAGTCTGTAGGCTTTCGGAAGATCTAATAAAATAAGGCTGGGCCTGGTACTGCACAGGGGATGGAGGCCCCCACGCCACTCAGTTTCTACACCTTCTCTACAGCAGGAAGAAAAACCCCAGCAATACTTACTTGTCCAGTCTTCTTCAAAGCAATGCAGGAAGTGGAATCCCACCATGATGAGGGCGTGCAAGGAAATGAGAGCTATGTACATCTGAAACAGGAAAGCAGGGCTGAGCCATTGTTGGGAGAACGGCCTAACTGTGCAGTCTCCTTGAACATGTGCTACGGGAACATTTTGCTAGGCTAAGGCCAGAAGAGTGTCTGTGATTCCTCCAGCCCACAGACCCCCTACTTTCCTGTTTGGAGTGGGAAGGCATCAGCCATTTGTTAGGAATCTGTGGAACCAGAACAGACGTACAGCCTAAACACAGACAGGACTCGGGCTGTGTGGGGCGCATACGACCTGCTGCTCCTTCTAACTGAAAGGGTCAGAGCGCCAACCATCTGCACCTACCTGGGCTCCGAGCTCGAGGTCACAGCAACACTGCCTTCTTTAGGGACTAATGCCTGAGCGATACCCAGAACAGAACGCTTGCCCCCAGGTAAGCAAACCAAACTTGCTTTCTACACACACAAGCGAAGAGCACTTGTGGAGCCAGGGAGATCCGGCCACGTGGGCAGGCAGTGTTCTCAACAGCAGCAAAGACCGCACAGAGTGCTGACATTTTCCAAAGAATAAGAGTCCCATTGCCTCGTGGAGACAGGGCAGAACTCAGAAGCCGACTTACTGTAAACAGGACAAAGTACTTCTGGTTGTTCTCGCCGACACAGTTGTTGACCCAAGGACAGTGGTGGTCCATCTTGCGAATGCACCGTTTGCAGACACTGAAAGGACCATATTCAGAGTCTCAGCAGGAATTATCACCATTCAGGGTCTGAAACAAGTACTGCACAGTGACAAACCAGCAGGTGCTGGGCAATACCAGACTCCAGCTCCCACCTCTGGGCACCAGGAGAAATACGTCTGGAAGGCAGAATGAGGACCTCCAGGGTCAAGTCATTCCTCCAAGGCATCTGCACACATTAACAGGCTAGAACTGACCCAGGTAAGAGGTTGTCCGCAGCCTCACGGAACTTAGCTGGGTTTCCTGAGGAGGCCAAGTACGATGAGTTTGGATAATGTTACTGTAGGACAGGATATTGGGGAGGGGGTGAGTTCTAGAAGCTCTACCAAGCACTAGCAGAGATGGAATGCACTTTTTCAGGCTGTAGGAATTGTAGCAGCTTGGCGGACTTGGTAGCCACACTCGTGGGTTCCTATCAGCTTGCCTTACACCAGAGGCTTCACACTGCTCTCGCTCTTCTCCATCTCCAAGGGCCTCTCATGACACAGGCAACATTCAGAAATGCTAGCCTGGTTCCATGATCTCCGGGAGCAGGAAGGCAAGGGAGGAAAAGGAGGCCCTACACGGATGCAGAAGGCAACTGTACCACTGGTCTGTCTGCTCTGCCTCTTCTGTTACACATGGGAATTATGTACATGATACATTGGTGAACACTTCCTCCCCACAGAACAAGGTTTCTCTGTGTACTCTTGGAATCTGCTCGTAGACCAGGTTGGCCTCAAACACAGAGACCCACGTGCCTTTGCCTCTCGAGTGCTGGGATTAAAGCTGTGTGTCACCATACCCGGCCTTCTCATACTCCATTTTAAAGCAGATCCCGTGGATGGGGTCACCAACTACAACCTACTTCTCATCTTACAGGCATGTCTTCCCAATAAAGAGAGCTCTAGGGTCCTTAATGCTCTTTTCACCTGGGAAACGAACTCCTGAGAGCATCTCTCCTTGTCTAGGCTCCTGAACAGGTCGTCTCCCACCCTACTTCTTTCTAGGGAGGCTTTCAAGTACATGCTCGAGTCAGTGAGAGAACAGGTGTGGACGAGCAGGAGGCTAGGTTTCACAAGGGGCTAAGGGACACCGGGCAACCAGGTCAGACAAACACATGCTTGAGGGACAGGAAGTGACTGTAGCACTTGAGAGTTGCATAAGCGGGCGGGTCCAATGTTTCCTGCTCTCAAGGGCATGAAGTGCCAAAGCAGCACTTCTCTTCTTGGGCTAGAAGGCTTCATACAGGGAAGGCAGGGCTTTGGGGCCCAAGCTATGGAGGCTGAGGGTGAAGCAACGGTCACTGAAAACATCAAATGCACTCTATGGAGGTATTTCCCGGTGCCGTGGCCTCTAGATTTCCCTCACTCCTATCTTTTACACCACTGCTTTAAAAATCAATGGTTCTCGTCCCTTCTTTCTACCACTTCCTTGCCACTTTTCAACACCCAACTCTGAGGAGACATTCACAAGCTCTTTGGCTTCTATGCATTAACGCGTCTACTCATGGGTAGTGTTCTGTCTCCGGGAGGCATAAGGACCCATCTTCGCTGTGTAGCCTTTAAGCAGCCAACATAAGTTCTCTGATCTATCCTGGGTGCTGACCAACATTAGACATAACCATGTCACCCAGAACTACCTCTCCTTGTAGCACCCCTTACCACACTGTCATAGGTACACCTGCCCTGCATGGGCTTGGAGCTACTTCTCGCCCACCACAAGCTAGGGTTGAGCCCAAGGCTTAGCCTGGCTGGGTCTGAGCATGAAGGCTTAGAGCTCAGACAAGATAAGCAGACCTAGAAAATGGGCGAAACCACAGTGGAGCAGGGTGAGAGACCTTGGGAGTCCTGGTTTCATTTACAGGTTTTCATTACCCACCTCACTGACTGACAAAATTGTAGGCAAACAAACAGCATCCTACACTCTAGACCAAAACAGTTCTGAAGAGACAGTGTGGGCAAGGGAAGAACAGAACACCAATCTCCATTTTGTGTGTGGGTGAAGAAATGGGCCGTCCAAATAAATCCAGATCATCACCCTATTCCTCAGGTGAACACCAGGTCACATGAAGATATGTTCGGTGACTAAGGACTGGAAGAATAAGCAGCAGGAGTCCATTCAGGGTTCTAGGAAGCTGATGAGGGTTCAGCCTTAGTGGATGTGTATCAAGGGAGCCCAGGGTGTGTGGCCCAACCAAGGCCAGGCTTGGCCTCCCCTGGGAACCTATCACATAAGCCTTGGCTCTACATTAACCCACACAGGGTTTTCACCTGCTTCCCTAGTCCTTACAAACGGGAGGACTCAAACAGAATAAAGTCGCCTGGGGCTGTAGGGCTGCTCCTGGAGGGAAAGGCCCACCTACAGAAGCAGGGCTAGGAGGCAGACTCTAGATCAGTGGTTTTCATCTCTTGGAGGGGTGTCGTCCCTTGGAGGGGTGTCAAAGGACCCTTTCACAGGGGCTGCACACCAGATACTTACGTTAAGATTCATTATGAGCAAAATTACAGTTATAAAATAGCAATGAAAATAATTTTCGGTTGGGTGTCACCACAACATGAGGAACTGTATTAAAGGGCTGTAATCTGGAAGGATGAGAACCATCACTCCAGGCAGAAGGTTTGTGTGTAGCTATAACCCCACCAGAGCTCTGGGAATAGAGACTATATTATCAACCTCTATAGACTCCACCAGGAGCAGAATGCAGAAACAGGTGTATGTGTGGCCCTCTTCCCAAGGACAAGACAAACACAGCTCTCTCTAACCGTGACCAGGCAGCAGCCTCTGGCTAACAGACCATCAAAAACCCCAATCTATCTCACGTTTCAGGACCTGCTTCCCCTAACCAGGGTTCTGGGAAAGCCTGGGCCTCCACGCACCATCACGAAAGAGCAGTGCACATCTTCTGAGGCAGACACAGGTTACCCTAAACCAGGAGCTCTTGTTTTGCTCCAGCTATTTGCCAGCACTTGGGTGCCCACTTTGGGTCACTTTGGGGAGGAGGTGAAGAGGCGTGGTAGCTGCAGTGAAGAAAAAGAACACCAGGTGCTGGGCCATAGGGAGGAAAGAGAAAAGAACCACTGTGTGGCAGGAAAGCTGTTTCCTAACAAGGTTAATCCTCTGGTTTCTGGCCTAGTCTTTAGAAACTGTGCATATCTCTAACCCCACACATGGTTCCATTCACGGGGAGCTTTCACTTCCTGCTGGCCACTCCATAGCTATTTACATTAAATCCTTAAAATGAGGAAGGAACCAGTCACCCCTGTTTAGAGAGAGGGAAAAGTGTGCCCCAGAGAGACTTTGCACGGGCTTAAAACACAACCTCTCCAGCTTCAGAGTCAGGCCTCCAGGGTGGCCAAGGGTAATAAATGCCATCTCATGTACAAAAAGCAAACCTCAACAGACCTCAGAGGCAATCCAAGACAAAGTCCTCCGGAAAAACAAAGCTTCTCAGTCAAACACTCACACAGCTGCCATTGTATGAATCACTTTCATACTGGAGTTCTAAGTAAAGCTAGAGCCCCACAAGGACCCAGAACCACACCTGTCTCAAGTATCCGCTTGCTCTGTGACCTTAAAGCAGTCAGCCTACACGAGGCTAGCGTCCCCAGCAGGGGCACTGCCTGTGCAACAATACCGGATCTCCAGGGGTGGCCATGAAGGCGGAAATAGAGGTAACAGAGACCGAGATTCCTGGAACACAGCAGGGCTGGGGAGCTGTCCGGTCTGGGTGACAGAAACAGATCGTTTCTTAGGGCAGCACAGGAAACCACTCCACAATCTGTTGCTCAGGTACAATCTCTCTCCCAGTATCTCAGCTAGCAAAGCTCATCCTCCAAGCCCTCCTCACTCCAAACATACAGCATGTTGTAAAGGGGCCAAATGACATTGGAGGTCTCTGTAATTGGCCGCTTATAGATCCCGTGTAATGAGAAAAATGCAATTTTGAGCAAGATGTTTTCTCACCAAGAAGACTCAAAGAACCCTGATGATACATAGGGATGCCTGTAACAGCTCAGAGGGAAAAGACACTTCTGCTTAGGAGCTGCTCCTGTCGCAAGCTCCACAAGTGTTGCTTCAAGGAAAGTCTGAGAGATGTCTGTCTCAAGCACTGTACCTCACAGGTTTGCCAGAGCTGTGGGGTTACCATGAAAGCAGGAGTCCCTCAGCCTTACAGACACGAAAACAGAGGCTACATCAGGCGTCCCTCGCTGTCAAATGCCTTTTCCACCCTAGCAGTCACTCCTTGACTGGGTGGGACACTCAGCAGTCCCGGTGCTGGCCTGCAGCTGAGGAGGGTCCACGGTACCTGCAGTGGTGGGCCCGGTCGGGCTTGATGCTGCAGCACTTGGGGCACTTGTACACCACCTGCCCAGGCTTCAGCTGGAGGCTCTCGATGAACTCTTTAGTGGCATTTCCTTTGGGCACTGCCCCCTAAGAGAAGAGGGAAGGCATCAGGGTCAGCTGTCACTCTACTGGAGGCACACACATGGGCTCTGTGGTCCAAATCACCTCAATACACAGAATTTTCCCAAGAAACTGCACCTAGGTCACACTGACCCCATGATTAATTTCTTACTTTCATTAGCCAACACTGTTTTTTATTGATCTGTTCTTTCCCCCCTGGGAATACCACGGTAGTAGTTTGGTTCACTGACGATTCTGATTTCTGGGAAGAGCTCTGACCTTGGGAGGGTCAACTGGTGAGTGCCACATCCCATAGCTCACCTGTCCCATGCCAAAATGTGCTGCTTGACATTCACTGGGTTGTTTTGCTTTATTCTTTCTTTCTTTCTTTCTATCTATCTATCTATCTATCTATCTATCTATCTATCTATCTATCTATCTATCTATCTATCTATCTAATTTTACCTGTGTGACTATTCTGAAGGATGGGCACTTTGTATTCAGTAATAGAAGCCATGCTTGGCCCCTGGGTATCTGACATGTTACTCCATGCTGGCAATACACAAATACTTGGTACTCTGGTTCTAGAGTCTGTTTGGACTCTGCACCAATCTGGACAGAAGGACAGACAGAATACCAACTTGAACAGGATCTCAATAGCCAGTACCACCAAGTACCTACCTGGAGCTAAGCCCTGGGCTCAACACTCATCACTATGGACTTCTCCCATGTGTCCCCCTCCTGCTTACCTCCCCAAAAGGTGCAAGGGTTTGTGTGCTGTAGAAGTTACTATGTTAAGAGATCAGAGGAAGCTGGGCTGTGGTGGCACACACCTTTGATTCCAGCACTCGGGAAGCAGAGGGAGATGGATCTCTTGACTTCAAGGCCAACCTGGTCTACAGAGTGAGTTCTAGGACAGCCATGGCTACCCAGAGAAACCCTGTCTCAAAAAACCCAAAGATAGAGAGGGAGATCAGAGGAAGCAGCAGTCAATAACTCATGACCAGAGGACAGACCCTTTAAGACGCTAATGTCTAGGGCTGCTCCAGGTGGAACCATGGGAAAGGGGAACTGTGAGCCCATGCAGGCCACAACAGAGGCTTAGGCCCCTGAGCTCTGTGAGACAGATAAGGAAATGGACGGACAGAGTGACGATGGATGGTTCTCTAAGGACACCACAGAAGTGGACGGGAAACTCCTACCAGACATGACAAAGCATACATACAGAGTAGAACGAGCTGTAACAGTGGTTGGGCGAGCACTGGAGGAGAGGAGAGAAGCACAAATAAATGAACTCCCAGCTGCTGGTAAACTTGGGAACCATGCGGAGCCAGAGAGGCTACCAGGCCTGCTTTAGGCCGAAGTTCCACCGCTGTGCCTTTGCTTCCTAACAGGGAGCCAGGATCCACTTCCAATGCCTGGAATGATGGTAAGGGTTGCAGCACACAGGAAGCTTACGGGAGGCCCTTGGGTGCACTTTCCACAGCTGGGTACTCACATTCGGAGTCCAGTACTGCACAGAAGCTGTGGAACTCTACGGTACGCCCGGACTCTAAGCTGTGGCACTCTACAGTATGCCCAGACTCTAAGCTGTGCACCAAAGCTGTGGAGCTCTACAGTATGTCCAGACTCTAAGCTGTGCAAAGACAGCAAGGAGCAAAGCCTGGACATCCGTGCTGCACAACAACTCCCACAGTGTCCAAGAAGGTGGAGGAGGGGGCTTCGCATAGCACCCTTCACCCCCTCCCCGCCCCCCATGGCTGACAAACTTCAACTAGCCAGTGGGGCAGAAGGGACAAGAACTGGTTATCAGGATCTGTCCCGTGAGAGAACAGAACGCCAGGAAGGGAATAACCACTTAAATGCCAAGATGCATGCAATTGTCGTTTGCTTTTGCAGAGAAGGTATTTCACAGGGGACAGACTTGGGCTAAAGGGACTGCAGACACTGGGTAAGCAATAGTTCTGTGCTGAGAACAGAGGCTATGATGGGAGCTGTAGGGCATAGACACACAGGCAGTGAGGCAGCCCAGGGGAGTACCTAGTGAAGGTTCCAGCCCCCAGAATTTGCTATAAACCCTAGAGAGCCCACACAGGGCTGCCAGAGGAAGTCACTTTGCAAGGGTAATGGGAGCCTTATGTACTATTCTCATTATTGTTTATTAGCCAGCTGGTAATTAGAGCCTTCCTGAAAGTGTGCCTCTCTGGTATGCTTCCAATTGCACAAACCTCCCAGAAGACTTGTTCCCATCAGGGCAAGACCCCAGCTGTCCAGCCACCTGAGCCAGTCCCAACCAAGGACCAGCTGCTGGCCCCTGGTGAGGACCCCTCCCCATCCCTGTCACCCCAGAATTGGCTATTCCACACTTGTTGGCTTCAGTCTCAGAACTGGAAACTGTTACTCCCTCACGGAGAGGAGTTTTTGTGGTTGTTGTTGTTAAGTGTAGTCCCTGTTAGTGCAGGGCATGGGTGGGAACTCGGTGTCTGAGACACTCACCCTCTCTTATCTTTATCCATCTCATGGGAATGTCCTGAAGCTTGCAGATCCCTGCAGCCTGCCTATCCAAATACACCGAGTTTTCCTCTCTTTTCCAAAGAGATAAATACTTGTTTATGGTTTTTAAAAAAGGACATATAGATAAGAAAAGGGAAAACCTCACTTGGTCACCCAAGAGAAGTATTACCTACACTGTGAAGCAAATACTAAGAGTCTTTTCTCTTGGTACACAGTAAGCTGTAAACGCTTAAAGCCACAGTTGCAAAATATGCATCAGGCTCATCACAAAGTCAGATAAAACATGGCTGACTCAGCCCATAGGAAGCATAGAGAAGCTGCTGGAGGTTTCCTGGCCTGGGCACACGTAGCACTTTACCCTCTTGCTCAGTGGTATCCTGGATGCCACGTTATCGAGGCTAGAAACCTAGTGGCTACCTTCTGGTGTTCTCACCCTGCCTCCCCTCTGCTGTGTTATTTCCATCTAAATCTGAACCCTAAAACTGCCCTCAATCCCATGCTCCCCTCCATATCACCGGCACAGGCTTTCTTAGCCCTTACTGCCTCTGATTATTTCCAGGACAAACATTCTACATTGTAAATGGCCACATGACTCCGGACATAAAGCCTCCAATAGCTCCCTGGTGACCATGGATCAGAGTCTGAACTCCTGGCCTGGGAACACAGGCCACACCTAACCTTGTCCCCACTCTCCTGCTGGGACCCCTCCTGACTGTGCTGCCCTGTTTATGCCTGGGCCTGCAAGGGCACTGCATACACCTCAGGCTTCTCCTCTGCCCCCACGACACATGAGCACCACCTGAAGCCCTCTAGGAAGCTTGGCAGCCAGTATTTGAAGTCCTCTGTACCCATTTCAAAGCCACTGGAGATCCTTGACGTCTTCCTGATGGCCTGAAAGCACGGCATCGGCCACAGCAGGACACACACCATGAGATTACACACTGACTCTCCAGCATGACTGTGAATTCCCAAGAGGACAGAGACAATGTCTTCCAACCTAGCCAATTGCTCAGAGCCTGGCATCAGGCCTACATTCAACATACCCAAGCCAGATAATAATGATACAACAGACATTTATTGAGGCTTATACAGTTCAGGCACAGTTCCAAATGCTTTGTGACTGAAAGCATTTTGCCAGTTAATTCTGACAATAAATCTGTGAGACAGAGACTGTGAGCTCCCTCATTTTACAACACAAGTGAGTGAATCAGAGTCAGACATCGCCTAAAACAATGTGGTTCAGGCGCAGCAGACTGCGGATCCAGGCCCAGGCAACAGTCAAGACACAAACATAGTTTTCAGGTAGTTCTACTAAGAGACTTGGAAAAGTGTTCTTTTTCTTTATTGCTTTGATGCTATTCTATCACACTCTGCTGCCAAAGACTGTATCAACAGTACATGAATAGGAAGGTTAAAACAAGAAGGCTTGACTCAATGTCTAGATTAGGGCACACAGAGAGAAAGCAGTGGAGATAAGAAACTGTCACCAAGAGATTGAACTTGAAGAGGAAGAGGAGAAAGAGCAGCAGCAGCACAAGTGGGTGGATCTCTACGCCTTCAAGGGGGCTAACAAGTGGCTGGGCCCAGGGAAAGAGAGGCAGAAATGAACCAACCACAAGGAGTCACGCAACTGTGGCAACTGTGCAATGTGGGGCGTTGAACTTCCTGGGTGGGGACTGCGCCTCAGTGTTCAGTGTCTTCTGGGAAAGACACTGTCCCAAAATGCAGAACCAGAATGTAACTGGAGCTGGAAAGGAAGTGGTGGGGAAAGCAAGGTGATGGGCAGGAAGGATGGACTCCAAGATAGGAGGGGTTCCCAAGTCCAGACTATCTTCAGGGGCACCTCCTCTAGAAACCATAGGCATATAGGCAACTTGCTTGTGCTCCAGGACCTGCTTGGGCCTGATCACACATATGCCAATCCATCTGATAACGGAGTGCGGCTGTGCAGTACAACTTCATGACTTGGTGCGGCAGAGAACACCCAGCTCACGACAGGCAGCTCAGGTTGCATGACAGACTTAGGGCTTCTATTGCTGTGGAGACACCATAACCACAGCAACTCTTATGAAGGAAAACAATTAGGGTGGCTCGCTTACAGTTCAGAGGTTCAGTCCATTATCATCATGGTGGGACATGGAGGCACGCACGCAGACATGGCCCTGGAGAAGGAGCTAAGAGTCCTACATCTTGCATGAAACAGAAAATAGTCTAAAACACAGGGTGGTACCTTGAGCATATATGAGATCTCAAAGCCTGCCTCAAAGTGACAGACTTCTTCCAACAAGACCATACATGCCTACTCCAACAAAGTCACACCTCCTAATAGTGCCTCTCAAACTACCACACCCATTGTCAACATTCAGTTTCCACTAAGGTTCAAAAACAGGCCAAGAGCCATCTCTCCAAAGGAGAATTGTCTGCAGATGATGGCAGAGCCTTGCTCCAAATCCCAGAGGTCTCTCCTGTGGTTCACATATAGAGGTCTGCCAAAGGCTCCAACAAAACATCCCTGCCGCTGCCACTTCAGTTACCATAGGCCCTGCTGGATTATACGGCACACGAGGCACAGCACAGTAGCTTTTTCCTACTTTGGGCCCCACTCCAAGTTAGCAACTTTCAGAGTCACTTAGTATACGGGCTCAGGGGAATGTGCTGTCTCCAGAATCAAGCAGGCACACTGAGTGTCACACTTGCTTCCTGGTGGTAGGAGAAGCCAGGTGCAGTAAATTATCCTTTACCCTAGAAGGAATATCTCTATATGTTTGCACCACTGGTTTACTAGGAATTTCACTGATGTAGAAGGCCCTTGAATTCTGGCTGGATTTATTTCCTATCCTTTGATGTTCATATATGCTGCCAACAATTCCAGAGTAGTTCTTATAGACAGGTACTGAGAAGGCATGGCTAGACCAAAGCTGCATACCTCTCTCTCTCTCTCTCTCTCTCTCTCTCTCTCTCTCTCTCTCTCTCTCTCACACACACACACACACACACATCATGTGTGTTACTGGCTCAAGCAAGGATGCCACATGTGGTACAGCAGCTGCAATCAGAATCATTACTTGACCGAGTCTGTGATAGTCAACTGTCATTCTCCACAATCTGTCTTCTGCACAGGCCCAATAGGAGCACAAAGGACAACGTGGTGGGAACCACCACTCCTGTATCTCTCATGTCCTTGATGGTGGCGCTAATTTCTGCAGTTCCTCCAGAGATGTAATACTGGTTTTGGTTCACTATTTTCTGTTAGAAGTGAATCCAATGGCTTCCACTTGGCCTTTCCAACCCTAACAGCCCTCACTCCACAGCTGAGAGAACCGAAGTGGGAACTCTGTCAGCTTTAGTCCGTCTACACCAGCGATACACTCTGGAGCCGGGAGATAACTCAGGATGAGTCCATGTGGATTTCCAGGACACAGAAAAGTGCTGTGGGTGACATTACACCCTCAGAACGGGCAATAATGGCCACGGCGAGACCAACCACCAACACGGCCTGCTCTCACCGCGCACTTCCAGTCCTCGTGCCTCTTGGTCTAGCTGTCCTTTCTCTCTGTTGAAAAGCATCTCTCCTCCCCAACTGCAGATGGTACCATTTCTGCTTCTCACACACTTAGAAGCAGTTTCTCTCTTCCCTGGCTGTATGGACTCAACTATTGCTGTGCCAGAGTCAACTAACTGATGAACGGTCCAGAGAGCACCATGGCTGAACTGCTCTCCTGTTACATACGGAGTGAAAGTGTCCAAGTTAGAAGGGTGCAGTATTATCTAGTGGGAGACCACGACATTTTTTTTCTTCTGTCTCCTCTTCTTTCCCCCTTTCTCCCCACCCTCTCAGTGCTAACCTAAATGACATACAAAGCAAATAGCCGGGCAGTGGTGGCACACGCCTTTAATCCCAGCACTCGGGAGGTAGAGACAGGCGGATCTCTGGGAGTCTGAGGCCAGCCTGGTCTACAAGAGCTAGTTCTGGGGCGGGCACCAAAGCAGGATATAGGCTGTTCCCCCCCCCCCCGAATTAAAGATAATATGCATTCCTGAGATATAAATCATCATCCCTCCATTAGGAAAACTCCCCAGAACTCCATTTGCTAATTACCAAGAAGCCCCCAGTTGATCTGTGTTTGACACGAGTTCTGACTCCAGACGACGCTCCTAGGAGCCAGGTGCCCAGGTGGTACCTCTAGGCCCCATTTCTACAGCTCCACCTCACCGTTACACACATGAGTTTTCATTAAGTCATCATGTGCTTCAGGCAGAGGCATGAGGATCCTGCAACGGGGCTTGTACACAGCACATGCTTTGAAACATTTGTCTCACGCATGGCAGTTACAGGACCAATTCTCCATTTACATCTATGGGGCGACTTGGGGCTCTGGGCTGTGGCTCTTGCCTACTGTGATGGGCAATTTCAAATGCCAGTCTAGAATCACCTGAAAGAGAGTCTCAATTTGGGACAGTCTGTATATGATTGGCCTTTTAACATGTCTGGGGGAGGAGATAACTTTTGATTGCATTAATTGACAGGGAAAGACCTCGTCCAAAGCAGACAACATTGTTCCCTGGGTTTGAGTCTTGAACTGTTCGAGAGTGGAGAAAGTGAGCTTAGCACAGCACACACACATTCACTTATTGCCCTCTGGACCCTTCAGGAGTCTCCTGCATTGACTTTCCTGCTATGATGAGCGTAACCTGAACTTTGAGCTACAATAAATTCTTCCCCAAATTGCTTTTGTCAGGGCATTTGATCACAGCAACAGGAAAAAAAAACAACTAAGGCTGCTACTTAGAATTGGAAACTGAGCCACAAAGCAAGGTAAAAATCAGGAAAAATTCTGCTGCAGGGCTGCCTGAGGAGGTCCCTGGAGAGGCTTCTATGCAGTAAGGAGGAAAGCGTAGGTTTGTGAGAGCAGCCCAAGTGCCAGCAGGAGGTTCCTGGTGACATCCAGCTCCTCAGCCCTCCATCTTCCACCCTCCGATCCTGCCTGGCTCACCTAACGTCTCTGCTTGCACCTAATAATGCATGGTGGTTTTGCCACAAAGAAGCTTTGGTTTGGCCTCTGTTCCTCACTAGTCTTCCTCAAGCAACAAGTGCCACCAGCATCCACAGTTGTTCCTTCCTAGGCTGAAGGTTTTCTTTGTGGCCCATCTCCATTTGTTAGCTTCTCTCAGCCCTGGTAATTCACGGGGAGCAGGGGCATTTAAGTGTGTCAACACCTAGAGCTCTGCCCCTAACCTGATTAAAGCAGAACCCCTGAGGGCAGGAGGCAGGCACCAGTACTTTAAAAACTCTCTAAGGAGTTCTTACTGTGTAGCCAGACTTCAGAATCAATCAGTGACTCAAACTGCAAATCCAATAGCTTTTCTGCTTCTATCATGATCCGAGCTAGCGCCGTGTCTTGCCTAAACCACTGTCAATGCCCCTGTCTTATCTTTTTGTGGCTCCTACCTGAACCTCCCCCACAAGCACACTGCTATCACACCTATGTCACCAAGGTTCTGAGAACTACAAGGTCCGGCACGATCCTGCTCTGTGGACCCTTTCACTCTCCCTGTTCACCGTGCTGTAGTCTCACTCCAAGCTCAGATCTAGGTCCCCTTCTCTCTTCTGCCTGGATAAGCCTGCAGACCTCTGCATGCTCGGGCCTGCAGCTCCAGCCATTCAGGTCAGCTCCAATGGCAGCACCACGGAGAGGCCTTCTTGGGCCATCCTGGCCTAATGGGTGCCCCTAAAGCCCACCACACCTCCTGTTGCTGTTAGGGGTTTTGGTCAGCACTTAACTTATCACTGAAATATGAGGTTCCAGAAGGCAGGGGTCTGTCTGTCTTATTCTCAGCTCTACCTGCTGCTCACGGAAGAATCTTCTGCAGGGTTGGCACCCAGTCAACACGACTGTTCATCTGCCCAGCAGTGCCCAACAGGGCCCTGCCCATCTTGCTACAGCCGTCCTTGTCCAGTGACTCTGGCCTTGTAGGAGTTAAAAATTCCTACAGCCAGACACAGTGGCCACACCTTCAATCTCAGCACTCGGGAGGCAGAGGCAGATGGATCTCTGTGAGTTTGAGACCAACCTGGTCTACACAATGAGTTCTAGAGCTACATAATGAGGCCCTGTCTAGAAAAAATAACTTCTTGGGGCTTTAGACTCTTTACTGTCCTGTTTCTTCTTTCATAACCACAGACACCAAAGGTAAATCCATATTCTGTGTGGTCTTCCCATCCCAACAACCAAATGCCGAGGAGCCACTGCCTGTTTTTCTGAACAGGAGGCTCCCGACTCTATTCTCCGCCTCCCACCACCAACCTTATTGACCGATAGATACCCTTCCCTGCTTGTCCACAGCAAGCTACACTTCCTCTGCCAGGGCTGCCTTCACTTGTCTTCTCAACAGAGGCATCTTGATGGGAGAGCTGGTACTGGACTGTGCGCTGAGCAGAAGACGTAATTTCTTCCCACTGTCTCCAATACAGGGGCATCACACAAACTTCTGAACAAATCCTTAGTTCTTTTAAACTTTTTTATACCTTTGTGTTTGTGGCATTTAAGAACCTAAGCACTTCAGCTCCTCAGGTGCTGATGTTGCACTGTCCCGTAACATCTGTACCAGTCCACGGGCCCCAGCACACGGAGCCTCAGGCTCCGTTCCCTCTGGAGCAGCCACACAGGTAACTGAGCCAGGAAACTGCCTTTCCTTGGGAGGGATTAACAATTACTTTCAAGAAGGGGACTGGCTCAGCTCTATGGTCTGTGCTTTGCTTTTTGGGGGCTCACAGAAACTGTGTGTGGCTACTAACAGAAGTTTTTCTTTCCCAATGTAATGGCTACCACCTACATAGCAAGGTTAACACACAGGAGGGATTTACCAAGTTACCTGTATGGTTGTTTCCCATACGACACAATGAGAACAGGAGGGCTTGATATCGGGTATGAAGACATTCAGGGGCCTCTGCCTCACCTGATATATTTATCTAAGTCACTAAATGGAACAAGTTTTACCCACAATACCCAAAGGTGTCTACCGTCGTGCCAAACAGGCCCGGCCAGTTTTCCATGAAAAGAGGAATCTTTCTTCTCCCTGACTACAAGGTGTCTCATTATGTAGCCCTGGCTGGCCTCGAACTCACAGGCGTCTACCTGCTTCTGCCTCCCCGGGACAAAAGGTGTGTCACCCTACCCAACCTAGAAAAAGAGTAATCTCGTGCAAGCTAAGTAAAGGCTAAATGCATGCAGACCCTGAAACTGGCTGGGCTGTCGATCAAGTCGACCCACTTCCATTCTCTCTCTGTCTTCTCTTCCCCTAGAATGCTTTCTGCTCTGACCATCTGGCCAGTCTTTAGGGTTATCTGAATGCATTTCCCAAACAGAGGCTGGGTTTAGCTGGACCCTTGACACAGCAGGCTCAACAAATACATACAGCAGCGTGCAGACAGTGCCATTGAACTTACCCTATACGCTTTAATACAGGTGTTGCCCCCTTCCCAGGTCAGAGTACCAAAAACTCTAACAAGAGGTAGCTCACTTTTCCACCCAGGCCTGGCTGTCCTTCTTTCACATTCCCAAGATCCACAGGAGTTTGCGGGTTATGGCCATGCCAGGGCCAGAGGGACAGAATGTAGGCTGGTCAAAACAAGCCCAGACATACTCACGGGGTCCGTCAGCATGGCCCGGCAGTGTGAGGCCAGGGCCAAGAAGGCCAGCAGGTTGAACACAATTCCGTTGATGATGCTGTACGCGTAGTCTCTGGATGGAATCAGCATGACAAAGAGGACTACAAACTCTGCGTAGAGGACCAGGAACCAGGTAACAATGGCGCAGGCGATGCCACAGCCATCACGGATAAACCACATGGTTCCCGCAGGACCAGGGAAGGGAGGTGGGGCGCACTTCTCTGGCTGGAGGTATTCTGGTTTCCGCTCAATGTCTCGGAAGTGATGGTTGGGGGTCAGCATCATAAGTTATTCTGTCCATACTGGCATCTGAAAGGAAAGGGAGCAGAAAATGTGGTGTTAGCTCAGCAATAAGGAGACCTCCCAAGTGAGCCATGGTGTGTGTGCACAGATCTCATACAAACGCTGCCAAGGGGTGGGAATGAAAAGAGACCACACCCAAGGGCAGCCAGATCAGACAGCAGCACAGCGACGGGAGGTGGGGCTAGAGCCTAAGTCCCCTCGGCTATGAGGGCACCTCTGGGCAAATAGCCCATTCAGTTAAATCTGGGACAGCAAGTGCTGGGGACAATCTCCTGTAAAACAGAGGAGCACTGAACTGGAATGG
Source organism: Microtus pennsylvanicus (assembly GCF_037038515.1). NCBI lineage: Eukaryota > Metazoa > Chordata > Mammalia > Rodentia > Cricetidae > Microtus > Microtus pennsylvanicus. The sequence continues at coordinate 1,213,899 of NC_134581.1, read as the reverse complement.
CTTGTGAGTGACAGGGCAAAGAGGAGAGATGGTGACCGTGTATTCAATGGTTCCTAGTACAAGACACCATTTCCTCACCTGTGAGGCACTGCCCACCAGGGCTGTTGTTTCCAGAGCTAGAGGGCTTTGGGGAGGGGCTCGTGTTGAACATCCTGCATAGCTCACGGCCACGCACAAGCATTCTCTTGGTAAGACATTCTTTCCATTCGAAAAATGATGGGTAAGCAACTTTCTTCCTAAGAGCTACAACACTGACCTTTGGAGATGAAAACTAAGAACTGGGAGATGAACCAGAACAAAGTATAAGTGTAAAGTATAAGCATGAGAATGCTATAAAGAAACCCACTATTTTTATGGTTGTTTTGCTTTTTGAGACAGGGTTTCTGTGTATAATAGACCTGGCTGTTCTGGAACTTGCTATGTAAACCAGGTTGATCTCAAATTCATAGACCTACCTGCCTCTGCCTCCAGAGTGCTGGGACTAAAGGCGTGCACTAAGAGATGTAACTAAGAATCAATATTGCACACCTATTCATCCATAATGGACTGCAGGACAGAGAGAGAAGATCTCCTCTGTTCATCTCAGCTGCTAGCTTGTCGTAATACCAACCAGAACCCTCAGTGGGAAACTGATGGCTCAGTCCATTCCTGGGTATAGAAACCATGGAAAGTCACGCGTAGCACAGGTGGTGGGCAGGGGAGAGTAAGTCACTCTACAGCAGAAGAAATGACCCTGGCCCCAGGATCTTCTGAAGGCTGTTAGCACATCCTAACTAACCTCTCTAATTCTCCTTCTATGAGAAAGAACATCTGGACGGAACAGAGTATGGCCACGTAGAGTGAAATGTTGCTCAGGCTGATCATGCACATAGTTCAGCTCTGCTCCAAATGTAGCACAAGGCTGAAGACAGGTGGGCAGCTCGGTGTGCACCACATGCCTGTCTAAAGGATCATGGGAGTAACAAGTCAGAGAGACTGCTCTACAGCAGGTACCCAGTGCTGGGGACAGAGTTATGACATACAGAGTAACACAATGTTTTGGTCATCAGCCAGGATTTTCTAGATCAATCTTGTGCTTGCTCTCCAGAGGAGAGTGGCAGGCAGTTCAGTGGTGTTTGAAAAACATACAATCATTAAAAGACATAAGTTCACCTTCTGAAAACTGAACAGGACTCTATGAAAGTACAGACCAAGAGTGTCTGGGGACTGACCTGTGCTCCGCAAATTCTAAAACTCTGAATTCCATCAACTACAACCCACACTCAATAAATAGGACATATGGCACAAGAAGTCAGAAGGCCAACAGAAGAGAAGCACTCTCCAGGGACACGCTCATCACCTGTGCTCCACTGCGTTCAAGCTCACCCTGCAGATGGCCTCTGGTAGCTTTGCATGGCGATGGAGAGTTGCCCAGCAAGGCAGGTGCTGTATCAACATGCAAGCCTCAAGTATTTACTCTGAGTCTTTACAGGAAAGTTGCTGAACTCTAACTGTCAACCACTAAGTAGGAAGCAGACCACCATGACTCAGGTTCCCCTGCACTGGAGACAGTTGGTTACAAAACTCACCAGCCCTCTGACAGCACATCCTCCTGTCATAGATGGGAGGCCACTAAAAAGAAGCTTCCAGTGACACAGGCAGTTCATTTCATTCTCTTTGGCAGCTGTGCGTTCTCGGTCCTATATGCAACAATGGTGTCAAGGGACACTAAAATTTTGCACGTTGTTTTACTAAGGAATAAGCCCTTCTACACAAGAAAAGTTTCCCAGGCAACTAGGACTTCTTTCTTCCATTTTTTGCAGGGTAGGGATGGGAAGGGTTGAGACAGGGTCTTGCTATGTAGCCTTGAGTAGCCTGAAACTCACAGAGATCCACTTGCCTCTGGATAGAAAGCATATACTACCATGCCTGGCTAACTGGAACTTCTTTTGAAGCACCTGTCAATCATTTCAATCGTTAGATGGAAATCTGAAAACAAAATGTGAAAAAAGAAACAGCAGAGATCGAATGCACACTAGATGGGAATCCTGCTCCTGCCTCAGCACAACAGCCACTCACTTTCCCCAGGACGACTGAGTTAGTCCCAGCCACCAGCAACCTGTGCAGGCCCCTGCAATCCCAGTCACCAGCACCTGTGCAGGCCCCTGCAATCCCAGCATCTCTTTTGCACGGCCCTCTTCCTCTTCTGTAACTAGCCACTGTCACTTCTGTGTCTACACAGCACTCTCTGGTTACTTCAGCAAGCGGGCAAGGCTAGTAAAGATATTACTAGAGGTCTCTGTAAAGGAAGGGTGCTCCTCTGGGGTGTAAGTTTCCTTCAAGGACTCCCATGGCACCAAACAGCCCCTGGGTACATGTCCTTACTTGTCAACGAAGAGCTTTGTAATCCCAGGGCCACATCTAGGAGGCCTAGTCTGCTTCTTTTCAGGTGAAAAGGATAGATCAAGTAGGATCATGAAACTAGAATGTTCTATCTGAGACCGATCTGGGATCAAACAGTGTATAGGGGGAACTATTTTCTAGCCTTTGCTGGGAACAAGAAGCTGCTGGATGTGGAAGATCAGGAAAAGGCCCTCCTGGCAAAGTCAGGAGCCAGTGCTATGCTGAGGGTAGCTTTCCTACCCACACCCAAGAGTGCAAGCAAGATTACAGTTCTAATAACGACCCTTTTTGTATGGTATTTTGTTTGTATTCTGACAAAGTTAGCCTGGAGATCAGAGAGCAGAGCTAGCCACTAGTTAACCATAGAGGCCAGGCAGTGGTGGCACAAACCTTTAATCTCACTTGGGAGGAGGAAGCAGGAAGATCAGGAGTTCAAGGCCACTCTGGGCTGCACAAGATTGGACCAGTCTAAAAGAGAAACAGACAACGAGGTAGAGTCTCACACTTTTGATTCCAGCACTTGGGATCTCAAGCCTTTGCTCCCAAGTACTTAGGAGGGACATGCCTCCTTTAAGCCCAGCACTAGGGAGGTGGGATAGGAATATAAGGCTGGCAAAAACAGGATCTCGGCTCCTTCAGTCTGAGGATTCATGGAGATATGATCTCCCCCATTCGGTCTGAGATTTCACAGAGGAAAGAGCTAGTGATGGTTGCTCTGCTTCTCTGATCTTTCAGCTTTCACTCCCTAATATCTGATTCCAGGTTTCTATTTAATAAGACTAATTAGATTTGTGCTTCAGACCCTCCCTTTAACTAGATAAATGAACTGCAGCAAACCCCCTGCTTCTGCTTCAAAGGGGCTTAATGTAAAAAAGGTACGCGTGTCCCCTTCAGCTTCTTCCAATAACAAAGGCAGATGAAGACCCTTCTCTCTTATTGCAGTTAACCTTACAGCTCAACAGAAACTGACAAGGACCTACCTCCCCTTACTTGTCCTTGCTTCTAAGGAGCCTGCAGAACTGGTGCTCAGGTTGGAGAGGCTCTGGAGGACCACCCCCAAAACCACTCCTTGCAGGCCAATGAGACCTTCAGAGGAATTATCTCCTCTGGGGTCCCCTCCTAGTCCCTTTATCCTTCTCCTTGCCTGAAGTCTCCTCTCTTCATTCAACTCAACTCAGCATTATCTTGAAGGAGTAGCCACTGTACTGTACAGCATCCGCCTGCCAACTCCCCTGGGATGTGAGGGCAGGAATGTGGGTACCACTCTGCTCAGCTCCTCCTCCCCGATCTGGGAAGACTGGGCTCATTTATGTTCTTTTGCTGACTTACAAGTACCATTTTGTTGAGTTCTGCAGCCTGGCTCGTAGTAGGCATGAGATTTGTGCTCAAATTCAAAGTTTTTGAGTGAGTGAAGATGTCAAATAGTTGACTAACAAATAGCAAACACAACAGAGGGCAAGCAGTATTAAAACAGCAGCAAAGCAAAACCCCCACACAGAGTGAGATGAAGGCAGAATGTGAGGAGACAGAGGTGAGGAGGACCTGGCGATCTGTTGGAAAAGGCTGGCACACATAGACTATGTTGGGGTGGAGACGGAGGAGTTGTGAGGGACCACGGCACCCCATGGCAAGGCCACGCTGGCTGCTGACAGATAAGGCAGAGGAGTTCTGAAGCCAAGGAGGCCCACTAGGGCAACAGGTGCTAGCTAGTCCTATCTGGTGATATTAGCTAGTTCTATCTGGTGATACTAGCTAGTCCTATCTGGTGATATTAGCTAGTTCTATCTGGTGATACTAGGTTTTCGGTTCCTCTAAGTAGCTATCAGCTTTTCATTGAAGGACTGAGAAAAATGACCTTTTTCCTAATCTTAATTAGAGTGACCTATACTGCACTTTCTGAGCTGTTATATAGCATCAAAGGGAGCTCCCCCTCCATGGTGAATTTATTCTCACCCAGCAGAAGAATGCCTAAGGCCCAAAGAGGCAACGGAACAACGTCTGTGGCAAGAAATCATAAATCAGGGACTCAGAGAGTGGAGGAGGGTGTTCAGGAGGCTGAGTCTAAGTGTAGTACAGACATGATGTACATGCAGTGCCTGAAGTGTAGATACAGACATGTACATGCAGTGCCTGAAGAGGCCAGAGAGGGCGTCAGATCTCCTGGGGTTGAAGTTACAGGAGATCATGAGACACCTGATATGGACGATGGGAAAAAAACTCAAGATCTCTAGAACAGACACTCTTTCAGTCCCAAGACAGGATGCAGTCTTTGATGACACCAACTTTGAGATTGTGTGTGTGTGTGTGTGTGTGTGTGTGTGTGTGTGTGTGTGTGAGAGAGAGAGAGAGAGAGAGAGAGAGAGAGAGAGAGAGAGAGAGAATAAGAGAAAGACTGTAAGGAAATTAAGTAAAAATGTTCTTCTAAAGTCTTATAAACCAAAGCTTAAAATGTTTGAAATTGGTGCTAACTTTCTAAGAAACCCAACCCAAACCACCTCCAGACCAAACTGGTTCAGAGCCATGTACACAACACAGGCTCCACTGCACCTGACAGCAAGCGTGCCCCTCTATCACAGACTGGTAGACAGACAGACAGACAGACAGACAGACAGACAGACAGACAGACACAAGGCACGTGTGACAGCAAGCATGCCCCTTTATCACAGACTGGTAGACAGACAGACAGACAGACAGACAGACACAAGGCACGTGTGACAGCAAGCATGCCCCTTTATCACAGACTGGTAGACAGACAGACAGATACAAGGCATGTGTGACAGCAAGCATGCCTCTCTATCACTGACTGGTAGACAGACAGACAGACAGATACAAGGCATGTGTGACAGCAAGCGTGCCCCTCTATCACAGACTGGTAGACAGACAGACAGACACAAGGCACGTGTGACAGCAAGCATGCTCCTCTATCACAGACTGGTAGACAGACAGACAGACACAAGGCATGTGTGACAGCAAGCATGCCCCTTTATCACAGACTGGTAGACAGACAGACAGATACAAGGCATGTGTGACAGCAAGCATGCCCCTTTATCACAGACTGGTAGACAGACAGACAGACACAAGGCACGTGTGACAGCAAGCATGCCCCTTTATCACAGACTGGTAGACAGACAGACAGACAGACAGACAGACAGACAGACAGACACAAGGCACGTGTGACAGCAAGCATGCCCCTTTATCACAGACTGGTAGACAGACAGACAGACAGACACAAGGCACGTGTGACAGCAAGCATGCCCCTTTATCACAGACTGGTAGACAGACAGACAGATACAAGGCATGTGTGACAGCAAGCGTGCTCCTCTATCACAGACTGGTAGACAGACAGACAGACAGATACAAGGCATGTGTGACAGCAAGCGTGCTCCTCTATCACAGACTGGTAGACAGACAGACAGACACAAGGCATGTATGGAGCAGAGCCTGCAGCCCAGAGCTCCTGGGGCTTGATGCTGCTTGCTTCCTGAGGTGAGCTGATCATCTGTTCATAGACCGGCAGCTCCAGGGCTGAGAACGGCTGTGTGAAGGCCAGGCCCACAGGCCCTGCCCTCTGTGACCCACTACTCAGGCAGAGTCCAGCTACCGTGGCTGTGGTTACTGGATGAGGGCAAACCCCTTTCAGTCTACTACTTGGCAGCCCATGCTTTAGGGACAGGAGACAAAGGCATAAAACAATATTCTCAAAGTACACTGTAAGCATGTATGACAATTTCAAGGTATTAATAAAAATGTTATATTTAAATAGCAACAACAACAACAAAAACAAAACAAAAAACCAACCACATGCCACAGTTTTCATTCCAGCAAATACTCCCGATCCTTTTCTACTTCATCTGCTGTCCTAGAACAAGATGCAGTCGTGAAGTCATGAAATGCTTCAGACAGGTCTGATACCAAATCCTTAGAATCCCTTTTAAAGCACTGTGGAAAGATTTTGTTTCTCAAACATTACACCCACTCCTCTCCACCCACAAGTGCATTCCTCAACAGCATGAAGTGGATCTGTGTAAAGTAACACTTGGTAGCAAAAGACAATGAGCCAAGCTGGTACGGCCGCCTCAAACCTTTTGCAATTCTTTTCCCTAGTCTCAGACAAGGATCGCCTAAATATACATGCAACAACAACAATAACAACAAAACAAATATCACGATTAAACCATTTGGGTCTCTACAGGTAGAAACTGTATAGATAGCTCTGTTCCATCCACCTATGCATATCAGCAAGGTACAGGACTCCTAAACAGGAAGCTCTTGGCTAGTTCCAACGCTGAACATTTAATTCCTGTTAAAACGAGTTTCTCCCAGAGTTAAGTGACTGTCTATCATCACAGTCATTCAGAACATCATCTCAAACACTGTGGCATCTTTTCATAACTCCTGAGATGTACTTAGAGAATTAACATCAGCCTCCGTTGTTTAATGGAACTGTTTTAAGAATGTGGTATCCGACTCTTGATGGCCACTTTAGAGTCAATCATCAATTTCTTATATTTTTGGTTGTGAGCCTGGGCTTTAACGGCTGAGCCATCTTTCCAGCCCTCAATCATTGATTTCTACAAAAGCATTTATTCACAAGCAAGCCAAGCAGCTTCAAAGGTAGGTGAACGGCCTAGGTCCTAGATGCTTTGGAAGCAAATGGGAGTTGGGGGAGGAGCTGGGGGGACGGTTCAGTGGTTAAGGTACTTGTTGCTCTCGCAGAGAAGCTGGGTTAGATTGCCAGCACCTGTATCAGGTGCAAACATATACACATGCATAAATAAATTTGTATAAGTATACCAAATGTTGTGAAATGTATGTTCATTTTCTGATGAGACTCCAAAATTCCAGTAATGAACAACGAATTACTATGCTTAAAACATTTCATTAACATAACAGAATGACTCACTGAACTTTCCACAAAGGTAAGGGTGTGGCCACAGCCTGCAGGAGCAGAGGCATCTTATCTGCCAGAGAAGGTGTCCGGGCAGGCAGGCCTGGCTGTCTTGCCTTATGGGAACTCCACACAATCAGCATTGCTGCCCCTCTGCCTGCCACACTCAACCCTCAATTAACGTAAAAACAAAAGTGGAGGAGGTGTGGAAACACCACACCTGTGCCCCAAAAACTAAAATTAAAGTCCACCAAAACCAGAAAATGGTAAGCCAAGTTTCCTGTCCTGCCTCACAACTGGCCGTCTTCTTTGTTTCTGAGACAAGGTCTCAGTCTACGTTTCTGGCTGGTTCTTCCTCTGAGTGCTAAAACTGAAGGTGTACCACACACTCTGCCTTAATTCCTAGCCAGAGTTTCTTTCCACTTAACTGACCACTGAAAATGTCCAACAGACCACAGAAGATACTTCTTTAAGCTCCGGTCAGCCTGGGCCTCAACACCTGCCTTCACTCAACAATAACAAAAAGAAAAGCAAAAAAACAAGACAAAAATAAATGATTCCCTCTCCCAGAAGCCATTTCACAAGCCCTTTGAAACACAGCCTCCTGGAAACCCACGGGGACGAGCTAGCCCCTTCCAAACTTGGGCCAGCTTGTTCAGAGCTCAGAAACGAAGCTCAAGGAGTTGTTGGGGTGTCTGTGAAACGACTCACTCTCTACACTGGCTGACAGTACCTGTTGCAATCTGCTGGACTGGCTGTTAGGGCAATTGCCTTGAATTAATCCCTTGTAGGCAGTCTAATGCAGAAAGAAATGCTTCCTATTGACAACAATAAATAGTCACTGATCTAGTTACATAAGAATATATACCAATGGGTAAGACAACCTCACAGTCTGAAAAGCCCTTCATAAACAAGTGTATAATCTACTTGATAAGGAACTGTCTTCTGCCTCTCAGGGTAGTTTCCAAAAGGCTAAACTGCTGCTACATTGGGGTGGGGTTGGGGGCTGATGAAGGTAAGATGGGGCTAGGACTCTTCCCAACGGACACTAAATGTTTATTAACTGGCAGGCACCAGTGCTGCCCCATCCTCAAGTGCATTCCGTCCTGTAGGCTCTATGCCCACTTTCCTCCTTCCCTGAGAGATGAGGAAGCTGAAGCATGGAGATTCTGGCTAAGTTCACAGCTCCGGGAAGCAGCAGAGATGGGGTCCATCTCCACAGCTGGCTTTCAGCTGCTCACCACAACCACTGAATAAAACAGAAAAGGGGAGGGACGTCAAAACTGGCACCAAGGCCCTGGGTTACTTACAGCTTTGCCATCTTGCCCTCACATGGTATGAAGAACAGGCGCTATTGTGTGGGCTAGCCCCCCGCAGAAGAGTTTGAAGCCACGGGACTGAACAAAAACATTCTGGACTGATGCAGGGTCCAACATCTAGAAGACCGATCCTGCTCTAACCTAGGACGTGGGAAGGCCATGACACTTAAATCAGTAGTCAGGCTAAGACTGAATCCCTACAGTCTGCTGGGAATTACTTCCCAAGGAGCCAGTATCTGTACACAGCTTTTTTCTGAGAAAGCCCAAACAAGCAAAGGTTCCCACCTGAGGGTGCTGAGCAAGGCCCCTGGCCTCACACTGTGCCCTGTGCAGACACACAGCTACTGTGACATCATCCAAGCAAAGCCTGACTTTTGTTAAGTACTAAAAGCAGAAGCTTGCAAGGATCACTAGCCTCCAACAGGGGGTTCAGCTTTCCAGTCTTTGATGCCCACTTTATACCAGGCATCTGTAAGAAAACATAAGGAACAGCTTCAGGGGGGAACCAGAGACATTGAGGTTGGCTTCAAACTCCTGCAGTCCTCCTGCCTCAGCCTCGCCAGTTCTAGGGTCACAAAAAGGAGGGGGGGGGGCAAAGATGAAGCTAACTTAAAGGTCCTTGCAGGGATTTGATTCTGAAATCTTCTTGTCAGGGTCAAATTGAACACGTTCTTGATTTTTTTTTTTTTTGAACCAAAAGTTTAACCCTCCTTCCCTATTCAAAAGAAAGCCACTAGTAATTGTTACACTTTCCCAAGCAGTTTTAGCTTTTACAGGTATAAATAGCATTACCAAACTACATTAAACAGGGGTTGGAGCTCCGTTACTAGAGTGTTTGTTTAGCATCCAGAAAGGCCTGGGTTCAATCCCAAGTACCAAAAACCCACGTGTGGCAGCACAAGCCTGTTAATCCCGGCATTTGAGAGGTAGAGGCAGGAAAATCATCCTAGGCTACTTAGTGAGTTCCAGAACAGCCTGGGCTGCACCTGACTGCCTCAAACACCTTAACAAACAATAGCAGCAAAATAACCATCAAATATTACAAAATGATAAATGTGAGAAGCCTTTAAGTACCCAAAGTTAGGCTGGGTGTAGTGGCAATGCCTTTAATCTCAGTCTCCAGGAAGCAGAAGCAGGCAAATCTCTGAGTTCTAGGGCACTTTGGTCCACAGAGAGTTCCAGGACAGCCAGGGCTACAAACAAACAAACAAGCACTCTAAATTAAACACCATTTTGAGCCATTTTTCGGTATTTATTATTTTTAAGATAGGGTCTCACTATCTCTGCCTGACCTGTAACTCACTATGAACATCAGATTGGCCTTGAACTCACAGAGGTCTGTCTACTCAGAGTTTATTTTTTAATTCATTTATTAATTTATGTGTGTGTGCATGTATGTACACACATATCACACATGACGCATGGAAAGGTAAGAGGACAACTCATAGAAGTCATTTCTCTCCTTCTACCATGTGGGTTCTGGAGGTCAGACTCAAGTTGTTAGGCTTGTGGCTGGCACTGCTACCCTCTGAGCTATCTAGATGATATTTAAATCTTTGTACATCCAGGATCTAGACTGAGTTTTACAAGCTAGCAAGAAACTAGCTTGGGAGTAAAGTGATGCTAAAAGATTACAGAAACAAAGCAAGTCAGCAGTGAACACCACTAAAGCAGCCCAGGAGTCTGTTCACCAGATCTGTATTTTCTAACCAACCTGTCTTTCTGGATTCTGCTACTGACTTGGTCTAGAAAGAGACTTTATATGCCAAGTTCAAGACTTACGACAGCAGGACTGTGGCCAGGTGGGCACTATTCTTACTTTGTTAAGGTGAGGGATGGATCCCACACAAAGGTATCCCAGCAGCCTCCTTGCCCCGAATGTGAGACAATGTCCTCAGGCAAAAAAAAAAAAAATCCAGACTTCAATCAAGTGTTTGTGCATCCTGAAGGCTACAGTTTGGAGACTATGAAAAACATGATTTCCTAGCTTTTCTCAAGTGCTGGGATGATGAAAGCAAGGATATTTGCCCCTGGCTCTCTCACCTGACCTGGCTAAGAGTATCAGGAAATTTCCCAAGAGGAAAGCAAACCATCTTCAAAGGTGTAACTACCAGAAGCAGGTGCCAGCCTCTTCCCTTCTAGATCAACACTGAAGTATTACCCTCAGTTTAGACCTCAGACTCTGAGCACAGACTTTTTTTTTTAAAGATTTATTTATTATGTATCATACTCTGCCTGCATGTGTGCCTGCAGGCCAGAAGAGAGCACCCAATCTCATTATAGATGGTTGTGAGCCACTATATGGTTGCTGGGAATTGAATTCAGGACTTGTGGACGAGCAGTCAGTCAGTGCTCTCAACCTCTGAGCCATCTCTCCAGCCCGAGCACAGCTCTTATGTGTGTATTGTACACCTGGAAATTGGTATGTGTGACTCATTTTCTCACATATGACTTCATGAGACTCCAACAGTCAGCCCAGTTTCTTAAAATTAAACACGGCAGACCCTTCCTCTAATGGGGAATATGCGTGCTCATGTACAATTTTTCTATCACTATAATCCTAAATCACAAAATCTAGGACAAGATTATGAAAGACTGTTTATATCTAATATTCACACAAGGCCAGGCGGGACAAATGCAAAGTATGCAAAGCAAGCAGACCTTTAGGAAAAGCAGCAGCTCACTTTGTGTTCTTCTGTGAGGCTGAAGGTACAAAGGAAAAGACCTAAAATCTGGCCTTGGTCTGCCTAGGACTGGGCATAAAATACCCCCCCCTTCCCCCACACACACTCCCTGGCTGACTTTCTAAGAGTTCACAGCAGTGCTCCAGGCTCTTTTATAGCTTTAATGAACCGGGTGGGTGGGACGTATTTACTTCTGCTTTACATAATGTTATTGCTGTTAGCAGCAGCTCTTTCTCTCTTGTACCTGGTACTTGGCCTGCACAATTAGCACCTTATTACAGCCTTAATTACTAACTGGCTCAATTAAGTATTTCATTTTACCATCTGGTTCATGCACTAGCTCAAGGGCCTGAACACCTCAGCTACAATAAATCCTAAACTTCTTTTAAGCAAGTACCTGATTTTTCACGTCTTTAGGTCCATGAGGCTGTCAGGCATTCAAAGGCACTAGAACACTTCCTGAATGTTTGGCTCTCTAAGAATCTCTCAGATTCTGGAGGGCTCTTGTCTTAGCTGCTTGTGGAGTTTAGCTTTACTGTTTGCATATAACCTTTCCCTTTACCTGAAGAGGTGGGCTAAAGCAGGCACAAGACTTACATGTTTCTCTAAAGAGGATTCAAGAGAAGTGAGTTCATGTTAGAATATCCACCCTTGCTTTAGAAATTAAACCTGTGGCCTGGGGATATAACTCAATGATAGACAAACATGGGCTTTCTGCATTAAGTTTCCTGATGGATGACAGAGGCTGTGAGGGGCTATAGAAGTTGACACTTAGGACTGCAGGTTTGGGAGCCACAAAGCATCCCCTCAAATCCTGCCTCTGTTACTTACTAGTTCTGTGATCTGTGACTTTGCCTGTTTCCCAAACTGTAAAATCGTCCTCATAAGGCTCTTTGGAGAGGTGAATCTTTGTAAAGTTTTTGACACACAAAAAGCATCACCCAGCACCATAGAAAATTAATAGAGCACAGGGTTTTATAAAAGACACAGCAACAAAACACTAAGAAACAAACAAAAAAGCCAAACCAAAAAACCTGCCATCCTTGGCTCTTCTAACATGTTCTTTGAATTGCTTCAGTAAAAAAGAGCTATGGGTTGATGAGCGTTAAAGACGTCTAATGAGCTTGACAAGTATGATGAAAATGACCTGGCGGCACTGAGGAGTAACTGAAGAGAGCACCAGTGTTCTACCAGAGATTATAAATGCCACTTCTTATGTTTCCTCAGGCCTTCTGAACCTACTATCAGCCACCACCCAGAAAATTAGTCACCAAATCAGTAATGCTGACCCTTCCCCACAAAGAACCTGCTGTTGGTTGTGAGGGTACGGTGTGTGTGTGTGTGTGTGGTACTGGTGAGGGAACTTAGGGCCTTTTGCACACAATAGTGTTCTACCACTATTATGTATTTTTAAAGATATGATGAAATATTTTTCTTCCAGGAAAATGACTCCATGGTAGTCTCCGGTGTCTTTCTTTTCTGACTTTTCAACTTCTCTCTCTCATCTTCCCAACCTTCAGCTCGCCTCCCACCAGATACTACTAAAATGGCCTGTCTTCCCAATAATCTCCGGCACAGGGTACCGTAACAGGAGTCCTTGTTATTTCGCCAATTCCTCACACAGAATCTAGTTGTCCAATCAAACACACACAGAGAGATAGGGCATAGGTGCTGTATTAAGTGTGGCACCTATTCCTCCACAAAAGGAAGAAAACCTTTCCGGTTTCGCCTTTCCCAGTTACCCTGGAGGGCAAAGTTCAACCCTGCAAGAAGTCTTCTCTCGGAGCACCTGTAGTACTATGTGTGCACACAGGAAATTCATGTTCAGTCTATCAGTGGGAAAGACCATCCATTTGAGGGCTCCATTAAGAGTACCTAGGAATACAGTCAGGCACTTCCTGCTGCATTCCTCACCCACTATAGCCGCTAATCCTGTTACATCTCTAATCACCGTGTTCTGAGGCTATGCTTACAGTAGCCTTTCCCTCTGCCCTGGAAGAGTCTTTGATCAGAAGTTCCGTTTATTTGCTCAGTTAGTTGTGAGGCCAAAGAGAAGAAAAGCCTCTCTATTTTTGTTGCTGTTCTTTGAAACAGTGTCTCACTACGCAGCTCTGGCTGTCCTGGAACTCACTATGTAACGCAGACTGGCTTTGAACTCAAAGAGATCTGCCTACTACTGCCTCCCAAGCACTGGGATTAAAGACGTGTGTGGCCCGCACCTTTTATTTCTTGATGATTAAGGTGTGAAGGGTCACTTTCCTCAAAAGTAGAGCATCTGGTAAGTGAAGTGTCAAACAACTCCCCCCATTTCCCCACATCGCTCCTTTCAAACTCGGCTCATATACTATCACTCTTCCTTAAAGGGCTCCCACGATGACCCCAGCTTCACCTTGCAGGCATTTCTTTCTGGATATCCAATTTCCGTATCCTCCCAGGGTCGGTTGTCTTTCAGGCAGTTGCTCATACGCCTCCCCCAGCTATCTCCTCCATCCAGGCATTTCGAAGCGCAAGACACTCTCCCAACTCTCTCTGGGACAATACTCCAGCAACTAACTTACAAAGCCCTGGGTCACTATCTGATGACGGGCAGCAAGGGAGGAAGAGATAAGGGAGGAGAGGACAGAGAAAGATCGATCCCTGGAGTGGGGCGCGGAGTGAGCAAACTGAGAAGCCGGCGCCCCGCTCCTGGCTTCCGGACCAGAGTGACCTAACGAGGGTTCCATGGTCTCTTCAGCCATCCTAAGGACCAACTAAGGGACTTTAGGAGATGGTCCCTCACGGGCAACACGACTTCCGCCTTCCCGAGGCGTCTCACGTGCGCGAGCTCGGCTACTTCGACTCCGGCCCCAGCGCGCAAGGGTGCGCGCTTCTTGCCGAGTCCCGGCTGGGGCCCCGCGTCTCCCCCCTCCCGGGGCTTCCTCTCCGCACTGACCGTCAATCTGAAGGCAGCTCGCAGTCCCACGCCGCCAGCCGCTGCCCCTACCCCGGGTCCCAGTCTCCAGCGTCCACGATGGCTCGGGCACCGGGTTGCGCGGCTTGCCGGACTCGGCCTCACACCGGACGGCGCGCAGGAGAGGCCCATGGAGCTCCAGGCGGTGGCGGCAGCCGCGGCTGCGGGAGCGGCCGCCGCGCGGGCTGATGACGCGCGGGCACCGTGGGGAAGGGCGCAGGCTGATGACGCGCCAGCGCGCACGGTGAGCGGAGCGGCATGGCGTCGGTGTCGCTGAGCGAGGCTGAGAAGGTCTACATCGTTCATGGAGTGCAGGTAGCGGTAGCGGCCGCGGGTGCAGGCCGTAGCGCTCAGGGAGGAGGTGCGGGGTGGCTGCGTGGCAGAGACCGACGCACTGAGGCCTCTGCGGTCCGCGGCGAGAGTGCATCCCGCATGCCTCAATTTCCACAGGATGGAAATTCATTCCTAGCTTTTCAGGGAGCGGTAGGCCTCTCTTGAGGCTGCTGCTCAATGGAGGAATGTCCTTATGGCCTCCACGCCCTGAAGGGCCTGCGCCTGAGATCCAGTAACCGGAATCCCGGCCCGTGGACGGACATCTTCAGGCTTCGCACCGAGAGAGATGGAGGCCACGCATCCGAGGGGAAAGGCCTTCAAAACATAAACTAACAGCAACCCTCCCACTCCCCCACTCCCAAAAGGGAGTGGCGGGGGGTGAGGGGGTGGGGAAGGGACCGGAGCTCAGTAGTGGAGAGCTTGTCCTAGCATGCAGAAGGTTTTGGTGGCTGGCTCCTGTAATCCCAGCACTTGGGAAGTGGAGACAAGAGAATCAGGAATTTAAGGCCAGCTGAGCTATCAAGACCCAGTCTCAAGAAAAGTCGCACTGACCCGAGTGTATTGCTGACAAGTAGGGAAGAGTGGAGAAGTGATTTGTTCTTCTTTTGGCGGTGCTGGGGGTTTATCGTCATGGTCTTGTACGTGCTATGCAGGCGTTCTACACCGAGCCCCATTCCCAGCCCTTCTTTTCTCGTTTTTTTTGGGGGGAGCAAAATGGGGGGCGCGTCTTTGTATTCCAGGCTGTTGTGGGACTCACGTCGCCCTTCTGCCTTGACAGAAGGCATGCCCCATCACCACCTGGCTGAGACTGGTAGACAGTGGTGTAGTCGTTTTGGCTTAGATTCCTGGGAAGCTATAATGAATACATGATGTGTACCCAGTCTTGCTTTTGGACATTCAAGAGGAAGAGGTGAAGAGGGTTAACCTGACAACCATCTCTCTGGTATCATGCAAACCTCCTCCCTGCAGTTGATCTTGCGATGTAGCCGGCAGATTAAAGCAACGTGTCGCCATTTAAACTCCGTAATACAAGTGACGGCCATGGTCTTTTTAAAAATCCTATGACGTTCTGTTCTCTTCTGTGCTCCTTATAGGGTAGAAATGCCAATATTTAGTCAATAGGTTGCATATTAAACCTGATTAATAAAATCCAAGCCCACCACTCATTAGCTTTTCGGTTCAAGATTAGGAACAGCAGGGTATATGCAGAATGGTGTTGTGAGGGGGATGTAAAAATAAGGTGGTCAGCCCTGGGGAGAAATGGTGCTTCCCTTTCAGGTTTGTTTTTGTTTGTTTGTTTGTTTCTGTTAGAAATGTGGCTTTGTCCTAAACATTCATGCCACGTCATTAGTCTTCATGGTGACTGCGCTAAAAGCTGCTGGGATTTAAATCCTTCAAATTGACAGGAACTGTTAAATGACCTGAAGAAAAAGGCTCCTTGTAAGAGTTGGAAAGCTTCCATTCAGCTGCAGAACACCCTCTTTGATAATAACCATAACAAGCAGTGATTGGCCCTGGTGATTCATCTGCTTTTCTTTTCCAAGCTGTATCCTTCTCAGCAGCCACTTATGCCCAGCTTCCCTTCCATCTTGGTGAAATCTGCCGCCCCCCATCCCTGTACCTTTAATTTCACGTGGCTTCTCCATTCCCTGTATCACATTATGGCCTAACAACTCTTTACTTTTTTTGAGGCAGGGTATCACTATGTACCCTTGGCTCTCCTGGAACTTATAGAGATCCACCTGCCTCTGCCTCCTAAGTGCTGGGACTAAAGGTGTGTGCCACCATGTTGGGCTAGCCTGACAACTCTAGAGATCCAGTTCCACTGAAAGAATTGGTCTGTGCTGCTCGTGGTTCGTTACCCTCTGTGTGGCATGCTTTGGATTACACACCTACCACGGCTGGCCCTGTAACTCAGGTGGCCACTCCAGAGCTCTAAGCCCTGTGGGATATTCGTTGTCTGTCCCACTGAGTGGTTTAACTGTAACCTCATAGCCAAACTAGGTCGTGACTGTTGATTGGGCTTTCAAAGACTTTCCTCTTGGGGCTCTGTCTGAGCTGTTTCACTGCTTTGTTCTTGGCTATTGGAGGAGGACAGCTTGGCTGATGTTTTCTGTATTTCTGCTCCTTTTCTATGGCTTTACCTTTTAGCTTATGTCTGAGTCTGGTCTTCCAAGGATAAGAAGTAGCTACTCAGTCTGACCATTCGGAACTGAAACCAGTCCCTAGCACATTTCCTGTTTAGCCCTTTGCCCTTTCTATTCACAAACCCGTGGCACAGAAAGCCCGTGACCTTATCGGGCCACATCTTTCAAAGGGATGCAGAGCTGCTCAGGAGAATCGGAGAGTGAAGTAACAGTTGCTGTCTAGTTTTACTTGGCATTTCTTGGGCCTGGTCCCGCAAAGCCGGGCCAGATGAGGATATTTTCTACTAAGAAGACACTTAAATCTCAGTTCTCCGTTAAGAATTGATGAGGTACTGGACATGTCAAAATAAGATGAAGGGGTCGCCTTTGAGTATGCAGTCATCCTGATTATGTTGAAGTAGTAACACCAATTGCCTTGTACCACATCCAGGTAGCAGAGTTGTTAAAATGACAAATGTAATAGCTATGCAAGTCTCCAGGAGCTAGCCCAGCAGCCAAAAACCCCCAGTCTAAGGTGCTTCAGTCCCTGCTGAGAAGGGCAGGGTCCATGCCATCATGATGCCCAGAAGCTGTTTCCTTCCCTGTTGACTGGAGCCTTCAGTCTTGGGTGACTTGTCTTAAGTATTCAGTATATAGATTGATCCCTTTGCTTCTCAGACTGCAAATAAATAAATAAAATGCATGGTAAGGCTTCAGGTGCTGAACCAAGCCAGGCAGATCCAGACACTTCCCTCAGAATTTTATAAGGAAAAGTCATTTTTTTAAAAGTGCTCTTAGTTCAGTGATGCATGGACAGGTTGTTTTCTCTTTCTGTTTTCATCTTGCGTTACTTTGGAGAGACTGGAACGTCCATTAAACATGAAAGGAAAACATGCAAGTTTTCATTCAGCTCACTCGTCCACTTGGCCTTCCCTAGAAGGCTGAGGGTTATTAGAGGATGGAGAGGCACGGTCCGATGAGGTCCCGTTTTCTGATGACCACGCCGCCCCACGTGGAATCAAGTCACAAGATGACATTTTAAAGGCAGCCCTTGAAACCCTGCGGTTGATGGCATGGCCTGCTGCATTCAGAGTCAGCCCCATCCTGATCAGGGCACCTCAGAGAGCTGGCCACCTCGTCTCTGAAGGTTGTCTGTGCTGACTGTTAGGTGGAGAGACCCTTTGAGAAGGTACAGGCTGCGCAGAGTGGTGGGTGCTGCTCACTGGCTGGGGGATTTAAGACACTAAGTTAGTAGATATGGCAGTAAAGAGTAGCTCATTGAGCTAGACATTAAATTCTGCTGCTCTCCAAACACGTCTCCCGATGCAAGAGGATCTCTTCCAGTGAAAGAGTGAGTTGAGCAGGTGGCTGCGCGTAGACTTCACGTGATTTAGGTGTTTAATTCCTCTCAGAAGTTGCCGAGAGGGTTAACACGCTGAAGCAGATATGACAGATGGTCAGTGTAGTATTGTGGGTGGGAGCATGCAGCAATGTTTTGTTTTTTTCTGTTTGTTTAACCTCTCAAAATAAAGTCAGATACATAGGCAGTTAGCCTGACAGTTTAAAGATAAGAATTGATAATCATATATTTAAGAGCAATAGTCTTTCTTTGTTTTCCCCTCTATTTTTGAGAGAATCAACCCTTTGAGGACCTGGTGAAGTTTATTGTTATTTTTAATTATATGTGTGGTTATATACACAAGTGAGTGCAGGTGCCAGCAGAAGCCAGAACTGTTGGATTCCCTGTGAGCCACCCGATGTGGGTCCTGGGAACCCTACTCAGTCTAGAGAGGCAGTATGTGCTCTTAATCACCAGGCCATCTCTCCAGCCCCTTGTTAACTATTTTTCTTTTCTTTTCTTTTTTTTTAAAGTGGGCTAGAGGAATGTCTCAGTGATTAAGATCACCTGTTTCTCTTGCAGCGTTCTCTTCCCAGCACCTACATGGCAGTTCACAGCCACCCAGCACTCTAACTCCAGGATCTGATGCCCTCTTCTGACCTCCTCTGGCACCAAGCACACACATGGCTCACATATTGACATACATGCAGGCAAAAGACTCAGATATAAAGTGAATGAACCTAATTTTTAAAAATTCAGAATAAAAAATACTTTCAAGGGTATTTATGAAAAATGAGGACGATCTCGATGAGATGGTTTGGGGCATTTTATTGTATGCAATGTGTATTTGAAAAAAGAGAAGTATAAAAAGAACATTAAAGGACTAGAAAGATGACTCAGAGGTTAAGAGTACTTGCAACTCTTGGAGAGAGCTCACACAGCTGCTTACAACCGTATTTAACTACTTCCCAGAATTCACTGCTGCCTTCTAACATCCCTGGGCACCAGGCTTGCATGTGGTACACAGGTAAAACACTCATACACGTAAAGTAACAATAAATTTTTTTAAAAAAATAACATGTAAAATGATATACTACCCTTCATATATGAAAAGGGAATTATTGCCCAAAAGTAGATCATTATCACAAGAAAGCCAAGTTGTTTCTATAGCGGGGTCCAAATTCCAGACTTACACAAGTATGCTTTTTGTAATAATGCTTAATTTTAAAAGAAAGCAGTTAAAAAATATTTATCTGCTCATTTGAATAGATAAAACACAAGATAACGCCGGGCAGTGGTGGCACACACCTTTAATCTCAGCACTCAGGAGGCAGAGGCAGGAGGATCTCTGTGAGTTCAAGACCAGCCTGCTCTACAGAGCAAGTTTCAGGACTGGCTCCATAGCTACTAAGAAACCCTGTCTCGAAAAAAGAAAGAAGAAAGGAGGGAGGGAGGAAGGGAGGGAGAAAGAGAGAGAGAGAAACAAGATAAACCAGATCTAAATGAGAGACCAAGGGTGGATGGGAAAGGTGAGAAGAGGTATATGTGGTGGACATAGTACAGATAAAACAAAGGATGTTACACTGGTATTCCATACACACACACACACACACACACACACACACACACACGAGTAAATAAGTAATTAAGAGAAGCCAGCCTTCAGTGAACCCAAACTGAAATATAAATAGTGACAAATGAGTGTGAGTTACAAATGAAAACTAACAATAGACATAGACAGGTAAGAGCAAAAGAAACATGGTATCTAACTGTACTCTACTGCAAAGTTGATTCCTATGGGGAGAATGGTTAGCATGTATATACTGAGAGAATATATGGAGGTTGGGGGTAGATAATGACAGCCAGGTTGCTCTCTACCTCCACCTCTAGGGATTTCGTAGTGGAACTCAGAAGAGACTTACTAAGAAGAAAAATGAAGTCTGGAATGAACTATGAACATTAGGTGGAAGTGAGCTATTGATTTGAACTCCTAGCTTCTTGAACTAAATGACGATGTGTTAATTAGTGTGTGTGTGTGTGTGTGTTTGTGTGTGTGTGTTTTCCAGTTCTGTTTGCGATGAAGGTTTAGAAACAGCGAGCTTAGCACCCAGATCCCGCTGTTTGAGTTCTTTATGCCAGTAAGAGGATCCAGGGCTCCTTGGGGAAGGGGAAGGGGAAGGGGAAGCTAACCAATTGCCACAACATGTTGTGTTGTCAGAAACATGGAAGAGTTGAGAGCACAGAGCCAGCCTAAAGGGACCAACATGCATTGAGTGAGAAACATTAGATTAGAATCCGACATGAAATGGACATCTATGAGTTGTGCTGTTGTAGACAATGGGAAACAAATAATTGGACAGAGGGACAGGCAGCACATAGCCACTCTGGTGCCGTCTCGTGCTGCAGGGTTAATGGAGCGCTACTATAGAGGACCGAGTGGGAGTTCCCCTCAGCTAATGCTGGGAGAGCATTCAGAGTGCCGGTGGGAACGGGCTGTGTTGTGACCTAATCACAGAAACAAGCTCACCTGCATTAGTGTGTTGACCCTGGTTTAGAAAGTTAAGTATTCAGGGTGTGCATAACAGGTCTTGTAAACTGAATTTGGGGTGAATAGCCTTGAGGATTTGGAGAGGGGTGGGGTGACTTTTTGTTGTTTTGTCCATTTTGCTTGCTTTTATGCATGTGTTGTGTACATCCAATGTGGCAGGCCTTTGTGGTCAGACACATCTGACATGAAACCATTGCTTTGTCAAAATTAAGTGAAGGATAAGTCACTTGAGTCTTTCTTATATTAACCTGGTAGTATTGTTAGTGAGGGCAGAATTTGGGGTGACAATTGACTGTATTTCTCTAGGGGAGGAGGGAGTCTAGTCTGTCTGAGATGGGATCACAACCGAAAGCTGCTGTTCCCTTAGGAAGACCTTCGGGTGGACGGCCGTGGCTGTGAGGACTACCGATGTGTGGAGGTGGAGACGGATGTGGTGTCCAACACCAGTGGGTCTGCCAGAGTCAAGCTGGTAAGTGCTGTGGGCATTGTTCATACCCAGGTGGGGAGGTGGGTAAGCCTTAAGGGTTGGTTACAGGCCCTGCTGACATTGGTGCTGGGGAGACCCAGTCCTTAAGCCATACTGGGAGAACACATCTCTCCAGATCCAAAGCACCCCTCATCTCAGACTCCCGTAGCCCAAGCCACAACACCGTGCTTGTCTGGAAGAAGAGTGTGGTCGTTTCTGAGCAAGGACTCTTGTATGTGTCTACAGGGTCATACAGACATCTTGGTGGGAGTGAAAGCAGAAATGGGGACACCGAAGCTGGAGAAGCCAAATGAAGGCTACCTGGAGTTCTTTGTTGACTGGTCAGTACCGTGCAGGTGGTTTGAGAGGACGAGGAGTGCGGGGGATGCATAGCACGTGGGAGGCATTGGGTTCAACCTCTGCCTCCCATTGGAAAAGCAAAGATTGAAAGATGAAGATTCAGGGCGTGACGGTCAGGTTTGTTCAGCCATTCATTTACCTAGGAAGGATTTACTCACTTGTAAAGTGTCAGGCAGTAGAAGTACCTGACCTTGTTCTAATCCCCTGGCTCTTGCTGAGGGTTAAGTGAAGTTGTAAATGATAAGGTGCTTTGGAAAGCACCAAGCAAAGGTAAATATGGATCATCTGATCCACAATACCCTGCGTCTCTTCCTGCTCTTACTCTGCAAAGAACACTTGTTTTGCTTGGCAGGTGGGTCTGGGACCAGTCAAACAGCCTGGCGAGCTGGGAAAGTGGCCATAGTATCGGCAGCAAGTGTGCTGGGAAACACCAGGGCTCTATGGTATCTGCGTCCAGCCCTGGGCCAGAATGTGTGACCTCAGTCTATACCTGAATCTCTTCCTCTAAAAGGGCGAGGCCTACACGTGGTGATAAGTGAAAACAGAGCAGCTCCTAGGCGGTGACCAACACTCGTGAGATTCAGAAACCTTATTTCTTTTCCTTTTCCAGAATTGGGACTTGGGAATTTTTTATTTTGTTTTATGTGTATGGGTGGTTTGCCCACATGTATGTATCTAAGCACCACTTGGATGCCTGGTGCCATTGGAGACCAGAAGAGAACAGTAGACCCCTGGAGCCAACGTTACAAACGGTTGTAGATGCTGGGACTCGAACTTGGGTCCTGCAACAGCAACAAGTGCTCTTAACCACTGGGCCAACTCTGTAGCCCCAAGGACTAGGACTTTCTATTGTATGGCCCTGCTTTGGTTCTAGGAACTAGTGTTGACCAAAGCAGGCCTTTGTCGGAACACAGCCCAAGAATGAAGTCCTGTGAGAAAACTCTAAGAAAACTAGACAAGAGTCTTATGACCTCAGTTTCTTCAAAAACACAAAATTGTTCTTGAAATGTGTGTCAGTGCCTCCCAGGTGTAGCGGGCGGGAGTGAGTTCACTTCAGATTATTCACTGCCACTGACTGTTATTTGTTTATATGACTTTATGGAAAAATGTGTTTTTGCCATGTGCAACTTGTCCTTGTGATTATACACAGCTTGAACTCCCAAGAGCTTTACTCGTGTGGCCTTCTTAACCCTCAGGGTAGAAATTTTCTCATGTTCTGAATAAAGTTAGCTATTGCGTATTTAGGCTCCATTCTCCCCGTTTCTACTGCCTCTGGAGCAGCATTCTTACGATCACCTCTTGGCTTCTGCTAGGTCTCAGTGTGTGTATATCCTGTGGTCCTAAGACCTCCTCCACATGTGGAGGCTGATTAGAGGGACCATAGGACTTAGCATATAGTTGTGAGCATGGCTGGAATTTGTCCTAGCTTTGCAGATGCAGCAACTGACTTAGGACATTTCTCCCACTCAGATTTTTCACCTATGATTTTTAGTAGGTGCAGTCACATAGGCTCACACTCCTAGAAGGAAAGCATGGAACCAATTAGCAAAGTCTAGGCATAGTGGCCACATAGGTGGGCCCATCTTGGTATGGTAGTTAATTTTCCTATCTTCATTTCCAAACACAAAAATTGGTCCTCGCTGGACCCCTGTGAGAAAAAGACAAATGATGTGTTTAGAGAGGAGGTGCCTGCCCAGGGTCAGGTGGCCAGAAATGTGACTCTGTTTCTTGCTCTTTCTGCTCCTACAATAGAGGCCAGTTTAAGGATGTTGAGCTTGGGAGGAATACTGTCCGTTCCTCTTTCTGGCCAGTTTTCTTCAGCTCTTCCTCCACCCCCAGCTCCAGCCGTCTCCAGTCGGTTATCGTGGGGCTGACTCATCCTGCAGTGAGGTGGACGGTGGTGCCATCACCTGCTTTGCTGCTGCAGGAAGCAGAATGGCTTCCCGGCCTCATCTGCAAATCCCATTATTTACAGACAGGAGCTGTAATTGCTTTCCTTTCCTCCCGTGTTTTCTGCCCTCCTCGTCCTGGGCGACATGCTAGCTGCATCATAAGGAGTGCTGTACTCCCATGCTGGGGTGCAGCAAAGGAAGGGTTTCACTGGATTCTCGGTTTGTGGCTTTTTCCAGGAGATGTAAGCTGATCTGTTCCTCGTCACCCCTGGGATGCACAGCGACAGCCCAGAGAACGGCTTGTGCATGTTCATCCTAGTAAAGTGAGTTAGTGGTGCTTGCCTCGGGAGTGGAAGGATGTGGATGACTGCATTTTCCCCGAGTCACTAGCCCTGTTCTTGCCTAGATCCTGTCTTATCTCTACTGAAGTCTGTGACAACACCGAATCAAGCCTGGGTCCAGAGAGATGCCTGACGTTGAGGTGACCGTGGATTCACACAGCCTAGATACAGAATGAAATAGTTATGTCTGTGTGTGCACCATCCTTGCTCTTAGCAGAGATTCTGCTGGTCTCAGGAAACACTGTCTAGCATGGGAATCACAGTGTTCTCCCCAAAGTATGACGTGCAAAAATACCATGGCTTGCTGCAAAGTGGAATCCCTCTGGCCAGAATTCAGAGAACTCGTCTCACTGTGTGCTGTGTGTCTGAATATGAGGAAGGGGCTCCGCTTAGCCACTGTGCTGGCCCCTTCCTTATCCTAGGTGTCAAAGCAGGGTGACTCCCATGTTTGAGCTGCTTCCTCTCAGGATTTAGTTTATGAAGCAGCCTCACTGGCTGGCTGTGAAGGCTGCCTGCTGGTCTATTTTCCTCCTTTCTGAGTCTCTGAGGACCTCACTCGGAGCTCCACTTCCCAGGGAGTTGTGAAGCCTGTCAGGACGGTAGTGGATCCTAGCTTATTTACATGGCTCCACTAGCGTGGTTGGCCCCGGAGGCAGTCACACCCGTGCTCTTGGGTGTGCCTTCCTTTCCTCTTAGTCTTTTTCTCCTAATCCCCATGATTAAGCCTATATTGAAATATCTTTAATAAAACTTCCAACTCTACTATCAATAAAAATAAAGTAAAAAGAGGGTTGGGGGCATAGCTCAGTGGTAGAGGGCCTGCCTAGACTCTACAGTGAGGAGCAGAGGTTTGTAGGTCAGTAAGTAACAGAACTCTTGCCTATATGGGAGGTACTAGGTTCCTTCCCTAGTCACTCAAAATAGATAAATAAATAAAAAAAATTCTCAGAGGAGACAAGACAGAAACAGAGAAGGGTCAGTAACACAAGTAAATTCGTTCCTTGTTTCCCCTTATCAGTGCTGGGCTCCTTAAGAGTCACAAAACCATTTGATGCAGAAGTGGAGTCTGCCAGGCCCTGCGGCTGCCATCTGTTCTAGAACTCACGTGAGACTCTGGAGGCCAGTCCCTTTCTTGCTGTCTAGAAAACAGAAACGGCTCTCGGGTGCCTGTGGACGTGCCCAGCAGTATGTATTCCTCACACTGAAGAGCTCGCTGGAGAGCTCCTGTCTGCGGCCTGTAGCAGTTGCTCCCCACGGGGAGGAAAGAGTTATAATTGGTGTTGGCATGGAGTCCCTCCTGCTACTCTGGGCCCAGCTTGATTTAATTCCTTATCAGCAGCTTCCAGGTTTTTATTGTTTTAGTTCTCAGTTGTCCTGGTCTCAAAGCAAATTGCTTTTCTGCTTCACTCTCTCCAGGTTTATCTCTTTGGGATGATAGTATGGACCCGGGTAGGTAATGCTCCTTCCTGCCATGGTGAAAGACTGTGGTCCGTCTCAGCTCACTGGAAAGGCACCAGCTACCCTGACCCAACCCGACTGCAGCAATGCCAGGCTGCTCTGACACTAATCTGGAAACAAAATAGACCTCCAACCTTTTCGTGGGCCTTTGCCTTGTTTGTAGTAACTGAGAAAGGTCCATTTCAAGTGAGAACTCTTAAACTTTAAGAAAAGTTGGTTTGCCGGGTGGTGGTGGCGCACGCCTTTAATCCTAGCACTTGGGAGGCAGAGGCAGGCGGATCTCTGTGAGTTCGAGACCAGCCTGGTCTACAAGAGCTAGTTCCAGGACAGGCTTCAAAACCACAGAGAAACCCTGTCTTGAAAAAAACCCCCCAAAAAAAAAAAAAAGAAAAGAAAAGTTGGTTTCCAGGATGAAAGAATTCAGTAGGCTGCATGTCAGTCTGAGCTGCCACTAGGTGGCAGCCCATTGAGACACACTGCTCAGCTGACTTTGATCTGAGCTTTTGGACCTGGGAAAGGCTTGGGTTTTGTTTGAGGAATCCAGGAGAATGTTTGTCATGCTTGGGTTCAGCATGCCAAGTGTCTGTTATTTCCCTTTGGGATCGTAACTGAGTTTTGGTATGACCGTGTGTATTTTTCCCAAGCACAGAACCAGTCTTGGAAACCTGGTGTGTAGAACTGTGTATCTGTTCTTTGCCTGTCAGGGGAGCCCCATTCTTGGCTAAGGGCTGGGGGTGGTGACAAAGCAGAGAATTGGCTTAGAACGCCATTGAGTTGGCTGTTCTTGGTCTCTGGGGCTGATGGCATCATCAGCAGAAACAGATTTTAAGGCAACCTTGAGAATGTGCTGCTGTTCTTGCCACCCCATGTATACGGGAGGTTCTGCAGTCTCAGAAATGAGTGTGCGCACACACAGGAGTCAGCCAGGGTCAGCCTCTCTCCCAGTAGCCTGTCCTGTCCATAGGCTGCATAGATTTTCAGGCTATGTTAGTGACAAGGGAGCGGTGTGGGCCCAGAGTCAGGAGTCTCACTGCAAGTAGACCTAGCTTCGCTCTCACCCTACTCCAGTTAAGCAATAGATGTGCAGGCAGCAGGAACCGAGTGGAGGGGATGAGTCAGAGGGTGGAGAGCTGGGAGGACCCATGTTCTTCCAGCTGCTCTGGGAGAGGGACTGGTGCATGCTTTATGGAGGGTTTGATTTTATGATCTACTGTGATGTACATGTAAGCAGAGGCCTGGCATGACCAGCCTTTGTATGTATGTATTCTCTCTCTCTCTCTTTCTCTCACTCACTCTCTCTGTCTGTCTTAATTTAACAGAGGTTTTCATTAGACTAGCTTTCTTTGACTGTATCTGTGGTCTAATAATAGGTCCCATGACTAGAACACCCATTCGTTATCAGAGGCAAAATATAAGCCCCAGGCAAAGCCAGTCTTAGATCACACTGGCAGCTGAGCCACAGTGACACATCAAGGTAAGGCCTACAGTGCCTGCGGAGTTAGGCCCTGAGCTCTTTCGGCTCTGTGTGACCTCCAGCAAGTTATGCAACCTGTCTGACGCTCGTAATCTAAACTGTGTCAGAGGTTAAGGGTGTAGCTCAGTGGTAAAGAGCTTGCCTGGCGTTTGTGAAACCCCAGTCTTATTTCCCAGTACCACAATTAAAAAAAAAAAAAGATCAGATAGTTGGCCCTGCCTATGATTGCTGTGAGGATGAAATGGCCTGGTACAGCTGAAGTGCTCAGAGTGGCGCATGGCACATGGTAACCACGTGGGAAGT
This sequence comes from Microtus pennsylvanicus, assembly GCF_037038515.1. Classification (NCBI taxonomy): domain Eukaryota; kingdom Metazoa; phylum Chordata; class Mammalia; order Rodentia; family Cricetidae; genus Microtus; species Microtus pennsylvanicus. Next base: position 1,187,036 of record NC_134581.1, on the reverse strand, counting down.
TGTTTGTGTTTGCCTCCCTGTAAGATGAGAAATGCCTCCTGGGCCCTAGGTCACAGACACCTGAGAGGTTCTAGTTTCTTTTATGTGGTGCTGCTTTATTTTTCCAGAGGATTTTTTTTTTAAAAGATAAGGTCTTGCCAGGAAGTGGTGGGGCACACCTTTCATCCAGCACTTGAGAGGCAGAGGCAGGCAGACCTCTGAGTTCAAGAACAGCCAGTCTCGAAAACCAGGAAAAAAGAAGAAGAAAAGACAAGGTCTTACTTACTGTGTGGCCCTGGTTGGTCTGGAAACCACTGGAAACCAGGCTGGCCTCAAATTCACAATCACTTGCCTCTACCTTCTTGAGTGCTGGTATTAAAGGTGTGTACCACCTTACTCCACTACCAGAGAATTAACATGCCTTTAGTCAGGCCTGGGAAATGCCAGTGTCTCTCTTGTGGAATGTGTTGCTCATATTGTGTGGGCCCTTTGTTTGGGTGTGTGCCGTTGTTCCCTAGCTAGTACCTGTGAGGCATTTGGTTTTTAGTCACTGGAGATGGTCTCTGTCGCCCTTTTCTCTCAGCTCAACTGTTGCAGAGGGTCTCTTGTGTGTTAGGAGCCCCAGTGATGGATAGAACCTTCATCTCTGCTCTGCCTGTCCTTCATTGCCAGAATGTAGTCTGCCTCCACCCCCTTCATTTTTATTTTATGAGTATGCATCTTCCATGGAGACCAGAAGAGGTTGTCAGATCCCCTGAGACCGGAGTTACAGGTTTTTGTAAGCAGCTATGTGTGTGCTAGGAAAAGAACCTTCTGTTGGTTTTTTGTTGTTTGTTTGTTTTCGGAGATAGGGTTTCTCTCTATAGTCTCGGGTGTCCTAAAATTCTCAGTTTGTAGAAACATAGACCAGGTTAGCCTTGAACTTGGAGATTTGCCTGCCTCTGCCTTCCAAGTGCCAGGATTAAATGCATGTGTCACCATGCCTGGCTAAACCTGAGTCTTCTAGAAGAGTGGCCACTGCTCTTAACCATTGAACCATCTCCAGTCCCTCCCTGGCTTTTCTGTGCTACCCAAAGCATGTGCTGTGTTTCCCATGCTGAACACTTAACTCTCCTCCCTCCCTCCCTCCCTCCCTCCCTCCCTCCCTCCCTCCCTCCCTCCCTCCCTCCCTCCCTCCCTCCCTCCCTCTCTCTCTCTCTCTCTCTCTCTCTCTCTCTCTCTCTCTGTCTCTCACTTCCTGTTATCACCCTACAGCTAGGGGCCATGCAGACAGTACTGGACCATGGTTGCAGAATCTCTAATCTTCCTCTCTACCTGATTGTGAACTATGCTAAAAGAATGAAATGTTCGAAAATAAAAGGTTGCTTAAAATGGGTAAAGTTTTCTTTAAGTTAGCTTAGTCCTAAAGAAACAGTGGGGCCTGGCTTTGTGGGCAGATGAGTATAGGCAGTTGAACTGGGGGAGCTGTGAACGGCTCCCGGGGCTGTAGATTACTGCTTTACCCAGGGGCTGGGAAGTTGGACATGTGCCTGCTGCATTCGGCAAACAAGCCCTGAGGACAAGCATCTCTGATTGGTTTATGCACATAGGGAACATGGGATTTGATATTGACTGCTTGGTGTTGAGATTAGAAACCGGATGGATGCTGCTGGCTGTGTAAAGGTGCCGTCCTTGTCTTGGCTGTTTCTCCTCAACAGAACTATTTTTCACTGCTGTAGCTGAGGTTGACAAGAAGCTTTGGAAATCACTACGTTGTTATAGCAGTGTAGAAGGAGCTGCGGGCAGGCCTGCTTTTCGTCCCACCCAGCTCCCGCTCGGCTAGCTTAGCCCAGAAATAACAACACACAAATTGTATTCATTTAAACACTGCTTGACCCATTAGCTCTAGTCTCTTACTGGCTAACTCTCATCTCTTGTTTTAACCCATATCTAATAATCTGTGTAGCACCACGAGGTGGTGGCTTATCTGGAAGATTCTAGTGTATGTCCATCTTGGGCTGGAGTTTCATTGTGGCTGCCCCAGAGAGGAGAGGCATGGCGATTGCCTCACTTCCTCCCAGCATTCTGTTCTGTCCACTCCACCCACCTAAGGGCTGGCCTATCAAATGGGCCAAGGCAGTTTCTTTATTAACCAATGAAAGTAACTCCTCCATCATGGCAGCAGTGAAACTTCTCCATGTTTTTAAATTTGGCTACTGCTTGCTAATAGTAAAGGAAAGAGCAGGTAACCAAGTTCTGGGATTCTCTTTTAGACTATATCACTAAGCAAGATTCCTTTCATCATTAAGTAGGTGCGTGGGCCCAGATTGGGCCACCATGCTGGTGTTGCTTTCCCAGAGACCCGCTTTCCTCTTGCTGCTTTGATAGCTACTTTCCTGGGGTCTGAAACTTCTCGGCCCTCCAGGAATAAGAGATATTTATCCACATATATCCCACTACCACCCCCACCCAACTTTCCCAGTCTCCAGTGTCCTGTGCTAGCATGAGCTGATCCCTTCCAGCTGATTTCCAGGAGTCAGGAAACTTCTGCAGTTGACTTTGTCAAGTCTGCGCTGAAGCAGCTGCCCCTTACCTTTCCTATTGCATGGTGAGTAATGTTTACTTACCTCACAGACTTAATAGGCTGCTTTGTGTCGGTACAAGACTCTCAGAAAGTCCTATAATGCCTTTGAGTCGTGCCCAAGTGGTGCATGTGAACTCTTGTTGAGGTCACTGGGCGTAGTAAGTATCAAGAGTCCAAAAAGGAGTGTTTTCCCTCTTAAAAAATACCAGATGACGTCAAATACAGATACCTAACAGGTCAATTGTGTTCTGCTTTTGTTCCTCTTCCTTCTCTGTCCTGCTGTCATATGTCCCTTCTAAGACGTACCAAACGGTTTGACACTGATGCTACCCTGAAAGCCAGGGTATGGAGGGTGAGAGACCACTCTGAGCCACACGTCACAGTCGTGAGACTTCCCAGCTCCACAGGCCAGCCTGAGATAAGTGTTCATTTTACTCTGAAGATAAGAGTTCATTACCAGCTGAGGTTCACATTACCCCAGTCTCTTCCTCCTTGGCTGAAGAAGGCCTCTGCCTGAAAGCCTGTCACCCACTGACGGGTACAGGGCCCAGTACTGGGCTAGGTCACTGCACGTACCTGTAGGCCCAAGTAGCTAATACCTTCTCTCATCTCGGTGACTTCTTTTTTCCCTTTTGCCTTATGCAGGACAGGACAGCTCTCTGCCTTTCCCCCCCTGGTGGTATTCTTTGTGCCGGCTCTCCAACCTTCCATGGAGAACAAGTTCCTTTTGTTGGTAGAGACTCACACAGCTTTTCTGTTGCTGTCTTGTGTAGTTCAGCCAATGCTACCCCAGAATTTGAAGGGCGAGGAGGTGATGACCTTGGCACCGAGATCGCTAACACCCTGTACCGGATATTCAACAACAAGAGTAGCATAGACCTGAGGTCCCTCTGCATCAGTCCTCAGGAGCACTGCTGGGTCCTCTACGTGGATGTGCTGGTGAGTCACCTGCTATCCCCGCCCGGCACCACCCTTGTTGAGGACCTGCTGGCTTCTTTCCTCCTCGTGGGGAAGTGTTTTCAGCCTCCACCGTAGGATTATTTGGGAAGAGGTAGTCTCCCATAATCTTCTATTTACAAGATAAATACAGAGCATTAGTAAGTGGTACACATAACACCATTCTATAATAACATTGTAGTCATAGCAGAGTTATACCTAAGATTACTCATAGGAGTTATCAGGTAATTGAAAACAAGGATCTTCTGGAAGGCACCAGACATGTCAGAGTTTAGCAAGTTGGCACTTTGTGTGGAATGGTAAGTTAACCTCTGAGAAGACACTAGAGACCTAAAGAAGAAAGAAACCAGACTGTTGTCTCTGATAGTGGAAAAAAGAGACCTACAGAAGTAAAGACCTTGCCAGGCAGTGGCGGCCACACCTTTAACCCCAGCACTCGCGAGACAGAGGCAGGTGGTCTCTGAGTTCCAGGATAACCTGGTCTACAGAGTGAATTTCAGGACAGCCAGGGCTACACAGAGAAACCCTGCCTTGAAAAAACAAAACCAAAAGAAGAAGGAGAAAAGAACTCAGCCAGTGTTAGTGCCTGTGCTTGGCCTCCCTGGGAGGACTGAGCCAGGATCGAGGCTTCACCTAGAAAGAAGGTTTTTTCCAAGGGAGGCTGGAACATACAATAGGATTTGAATACCCTGTTCCTGTTTCTCTGACTAGGACATAGATAATCACCTGAAATCACTGCTGCTCTGTACTTTTAGGTTCCATGAATAGTAATAACAAGACTTGTTGGGGATTAGAAGCTGCTGTGCTGTATTGTCAGGAAGAACTGTGGGTTCCCCTTCAGTGTAGTCTGTTAGAACTCACCCAGGGCTTACGGGCAGGAGCTGACCCTTGGGAATGTATGCTGTGTGTTTTGCTCAAAAACCTGAGAAAGGGATCCTTTTTTTTTTTTTTTTATTTTTCAAGACAGGGTTTCTCCATAGCTTTTGGTTCCTGTCCTGGAACTAGCTCTTGTAGACCAGGCTGGCCTCGAACTCATAGAGATCCGCCTGCCTCTGCCTCCCGAGTGCTGGGATTAAAGGCGTGCGCCACCACCGCCCGTCGAATGGGATCCAATTTTTAATTCCAGAATTTTATTTTCATCTGGGTCTTAAGTGTGTGGCCAGCAATGGGCATTTCTGTACAGCTGGATGTTGTTAAAGGTTTTTTCTCGGGAGGGATGATATTGCACAAATACATAAATATCACGCCCGTCAAAACCAGAAAGAGATCTGTGACTTCTCCATCTCCGTGAGGAGTCTGGCTGTCGGCTTTTTTCTCAGAACCTCGACAGAGGCCTCTTGGGAGGGCGGATTTGCTGCTTCCCTGTGAGGTGTGCTCTGCTCTCACCTGCGAGAGTCTACCCGGGCGCTCATAATCCTGTATAACATGGAGTGGTACAGGTCTGAGCAGTGGGCATGTGTCTCGTTACTCACATGCTGGAGGAGTCCCTGCCCCGTACATGCAGTATCCTTTGTCAATCATTGGATAGTGAAGGTCGAAGTGAGGCAGGCGGTGCAGCTGGGAGTCGTCTGGGGCGAAATCAAGTCAGCCACTGCTGAGGTGCTGACCCTCCTGCTTGTGAGAACATTAGACCTTGCATGTGTGTCTGTGTAACTGCAGCTGTGGACTAGCAGCACCGTAGTTAGGGGGCATTCACTCTCCTCATTGTTTGGGCTAGCCACGGAGAGTAGCCCACCTTCTTATTTTAGTTAATTGATTAATTTATGGGTTTTGTTGTGATGGTTTGTTTTTTGTTTTGTTTGTTTTGAGACAGAGTCTCATTATGTAGTCCTGGCTATCCTGGGACTCACTTTGTAAACCAGGCTGGCCTCAAACTCACAGAGATCCCCTTGCCACTGCCTCCTGAGATTATAGATACGAACCGTCACACCTGGGTTCATATCTTTTTTTTTTTTTTAATATGCCTTCAGCATGACCTAGGAATCTGTTTCTTAGCTGGGTTAATGCTTCATGATAATTAATGCTGACTTTTTCTTTCCTTTCTGTGCCTCTCAGCTGCTGGAATGTGGTGGGAATTTGTTTGATGCCATTTCCATTGCTGTGAAGGCTGCTCTCTTCAATACAAGGTGAGTCTCCCTAAAGATCAGTCCCGTGGGCCTGCAGAGAACTTACAAGGAATCGTACTGTCTAAAATGTTAAGCTCCAGGAAAGAGATTTTGTAAGCTAAAACTAAGTAAGATATGAATATTTTTGTTTATTTATTTTTTATTTTTTTATTGATTCCATTGGTAAGCATGTACCATGTACAGTATGAGGAAAACAGAGACGCATACACTGGCTTCAGGTCCTCTGCCTGTTACAGGATGGGCCCTCAGAGTTGCCTTTCAGTTTCTCATGTTCCCCTTCTGCCCATAGCACCTAGCACAGAGCAGGTGCTCACACGTTCCTCGGGTGTGTATGGATGTTCTAGGAGGGGAGCAACTTGGTTTGTGTTACGGACAATGGTTCCCCCCCCCCCCCCCCGTGGTTACCTTCATAGATAAGACTGTGAACACACACACACACACACACACACACGGAGCTAAGATTTGTGTTGACATTTCTTTATTATGTCTAAAGAGAGTCTGGCAGCTGAGGAAATGTGGGTGGGTGGATGGGGTTCATTTCCTGAGGTATCCTGGGTAAAGTGATTGAGGCTGTCGGAGTAGCTGAGTTGGTAAAGGGCTGAGGAACCTTAGTTCAATTCCCAGGGCACACACCTGTAATCCTGTGCTGGGAAGGCAGAGATGAGAGGATCCATAGCAGTCCCAGCCAGCCTGGCTAGCGGAGTCAGCAAGCTTAGGGTTCTGATGGGAGATGCTGTCAGGAAAATAAGGTGAGATCAAGGAAGATACCTGAAGTCCTCTGACCTCTGCACATGTGTAAACTGTGCACACCATCTGCACAAGCCGCTAGAAAGAGAAAACTTTGAGTGAGCAAATATATTTATTCTGGAACATGGTTTTTAATGGTGAAAGTTGAACAACCTGAGTCTTATAACATGGAGATTAAAACACACACAGCAGCATCTTCAGAGGCTTGTTAACAAGGAAAAGCACTCATTAAGATTAAAATACACACAGCAGCATCTTCAGAGGCTTGTTAACAAGGAAAAGCACTCAGTAAGTGCAGCTTTCACATCCCGTTAGATGGTTGTTCTAGTTTGATTTTGGCTCTTGTGTCTGGTATGTCTGGGAAGACCTCAAATGGTCACTGTTTTTAGTTTTCAGTGCCCATGTTATGGACAGTGTAACACAGATTTTATACCCTTTCTGTTGTAAGTGTCGACTCCAGGACAAGTAAAAACAGACTTACAGAAGAGCTTGCAAGGTGGAGTTCTGATAAGATCGGGAGCTGTAGTGCCCTCCACCCTGATGAGACTGTGTGCTAGATCCCACCAGCAGCAGCCAGCGCCTGGGCTTTGTCAAAAAAGGGAAGGAGCAAGGGGCTTGTCATCAGAAGCAGCTTAAAGTGGGATGAGTCTGCTTGACTAGCCAGTTCCCGTGGGTGCTAGGCATGGCATTGGGGAAGCTGTTTGCTCTGAGGGCGTCCTAGGAAAATTGATGCCAGCTTGTGAAGCCTAGTTATCCAGATACTGAACGGCTGTCGGTCTCACCCCCAAGCAACAAAGAGCAGTGATGCCATGATGCCCTTAGAGGATGGAAAGGCCTTTGTACATGGAGCCCTCAGAAAGAGCATTTGCCACTCAGCTGTCTTCCCCAACCCTTTGCCCCACTGTGTTGTCTTTCCATATACCTCTCCCCTTTCCCTCCCTCCTTTCCCTTCTTTCCTCCCCCTCCCCATCCCCCCAGTGTGTGCGTGCGCACATGTGTGCAGGCTTCTTTTTTGACATAGCAATCCCGTTTCAAACGCTTACTGTCCAGGTCAGATAGGATATTACTTAGTACTCCGGGCCCCTGACATGGAAGCTCTACCTTATCCTTTGACAGGTGGTAAGGATGAAAACAAGATGGGGTTAGTGAAACTCCTGCTTGTAAGATGGGAATTTCAACTCCTGTTCTCAAAAGAGGTTATGCTTCCTCCTTCCAGTAGATGAACATTTTAATTGTGCCTCTGTTTCCAGGATACCAAGGGTTCGCGTTCTGGAGGATGAAGAGGGGGCAAAGGACATCGAACTGTCTGACGATCCTTATGACTGCATGCGACTGAGTGTAGATAATGTCCCCTGTATCGTCACCCTGTGCAAGGTGTGAGCTTATCTCTTAGCATTTTTGCCTTCTGTAGGGTGGTGGGCCTCCTCCAACCCTGGCCTGTTGAGATGCCTTCACAGGCTGAGGTTGTAGTTGTACAGACCATATAGATGTAGGTTTAACCCAGGTCTCATAATTCCGTTCCATTAGAAGCATCATCTGAGGAGTCCCCAGAGAAGGCTGCTTCATCATCAGTGGGGTTGCCACGCTCCCTCTGCAGACCCTGCACGGAATCTCACTGCTAACTCATTTTCCCTAACTCCTCTGCCCGAGTCCAAGGCAGCTGAATGCTGTAGATTCTCAAACAGTATCCTCTGTGCACCCCGATGTCCATATACAGGAACTGGGGGCTTAGGGCCAGCCCTAGGTGTCACATGTCAGGTATGGTTCCCACAGAGCCCTGAGGTTTGCAGAGCCTGACATCTACCATAGCCTCAGGCCTGTGTTGGCTGGGCTTGTGACTGATTCCACAAGAGACTCGTTATGTAAAAACGAAACTGAGCCGGGTGTGGTGGCTCAAGTTTATTAATTCCGGGACTCAGTAGGTGGGGACCAGAGGACTACTACCAGCTTGAGACCACCCTAGCCTATATAACAAGTACCTGGTCAGAGCTGCACAGCAAGACCTTGTTCCAAAACAAAACAAAGCAAAAGCCAAGTTTCAGTCATTTGATTCCACTGAAAGTCCTTTGAGAACTGGGACTGTAAAGAAATGTTCACAGGGTGTTGGGACTGAACCTAGCTCTGGAGGGTGGCCTCATTTTGCCCGTCCCTTCGCGTGGCTCTCTGGATTCACTGTTGGAGTGAACAAGATGTAACATGGCCTCATATACGCATCTCTCACCTCTGTCCCCTGTTGGAAAGCCTCGTGGGCTCTGTCCTGATGACTGTGTTCCCACCTCCCTTGTTTCCATTTTGTCTTTTTATTATATTATTTACAAAATGGACCACATTAACAGTTAACAATGTTCCAGCAATTTTCAGATGGGCAGAATTTAAAGTAAGATCTGGAATGAGCCATGCATGTTCAGTCTTTGTAGACTTTGTGTCAGGGGACTCTGGGATCTCTGATGTAGCATTCACATGTGTTTTGGTTTTGTTTGTTTGTTTTGTCCGTTTTTTTTGGTTTTGATTTTTTGAGACAGGGTTTCTCTGTACCTTTGGAACCTGTCCTGGAGCTAGCTCTTGTAGACTAGGCTGGTCTCGAACTCACAGAGATCTGCCTGCCTCTGCCTCCCGAGTGCTGGGACTAAAGGCGTGCGCCACCACCACCTGGTGCTTACGTGTGTTCTAAGAAGCCCTGATCTTGCAGATTGGCTGTCGGCATGTGGTAGATGCCACACTTCAAGAGGAAGCCTGCTCCTTGGCCAGCTTGCTAGTGTCAGTGACCAGCAAGGGAGTCGTGACATGCATGAGGAAAGTGGGCAAGGGAAGCCTGGATCCTGAGAGCATCTTTGAAATGATGGAGGTAAGGCCATGGTGCTGGGCAAGCCTGGCTAGGGGAGCTCGCTGCTTCCCACTCTTCATTTTCTATGTGTCTTCCTCATTCACACCCAGGACCCCAGCCTGGACCTGGGAGAGCAGAGGGCCCTGCCAGCAACTGTTTTATCTTCAGCAAGTCTCTCCTCTAATCCCCAGTGGCTGCATTTTGGTCTGAGAATATTGACTTTGACCATGTAAAGAATCAACATAATTGCCGGGCGGTGGTGGCGCACGCCTTTAATCCCAGCACTCGGGAGGCAGAGGCGGGCGGATCTCTGTGAGTTCGAGGCCAGCCAGGTCTAGAAGAGCTAGTTCCAGGACAGGCTCCAAAGCCACAGAGAAACCCTGTCTCGAAAAACCAAAAAAAAAAAAAAAAGAATCAACATAATTATCACAAGATGAGGAACTGAATTCCTGTCCCTTCCAAAAAGAGTGTAGATGAGAACAGCACTAAGGAGTGACCTCTCTCAGGTTCTCCACAGCCTGGAGGTGTTGGGGAAAGCTAGCAAGCGTCAGGTGCGACGCTCTGGGGATGGGTGAGAAGATGGCTCAATGAGTGGAGCGGTTGCCTCACAAGATGAGGACCTGAGTTCAGATCCCCAGCACCCTCATCAGCTGGGCAGAGCGGTGCGTGCCTGTAATCCTAGTACTGGGAGGCAGAGACAGGTAGATCTGGGGGCTCATTGGCCAGCTCCTCTAACCAGTTAGGTGAGCTTCACCTTCAGTGAGAGGCCCTGTCTCAGAAACTAAGGGGAAGAGTGATGCTGACCTCTGGCCTCCACATGAAAGGACATATCGGGCAGTGTGCCTTGTCCCAGGTGTAACCCGTCCCTTGGCCAGCAAGGCTGTCTCTGAGGAGCAAAGGATTTTCTAACGACCTGCATGCCAGGACTCCAGGCATTTGGGCTCAAGAGTAATATACACAGAGCACTTGTCTTTTGATATTAAAGCAAACAAAACATGATGTGACGTTTACAGTTAGCGTAAACAAACACCAGTACAAGGAGGAAATCCACCTTGTGAAAGAGCTGAGAATATTCCTCCCACAGAGACAGTGTGGGCGTGCCGGGGCTTTCCCTTCAGGCCTTGCTCTCACTTGCGTTCACTTATCATAGTTTATTCTTTATACAAGGCCTCCTGTGGGGGGACATTCTATGCTGTGCTCCATTCAGAGCTCATAGCTTTCCTGCACAGGCTTCTGCATCCAGGGGTCCCCCAGGCTGTGCGTGCCAGCTCAGGGCAACAGGTGTCTCCTCCAGGGTGGGAAGGATGACTGCCTGAGCTGCTCTGAGGATATGAAGGGCCAGGGGAGAGCTGGTGTGTCCTCGCCTGACCTGTTCTCTGCTCTTCTCAGCAGCCTGGGTTCGGGTTTCTCTACATGCTGTTAGGACCCCCCTCCCTCCAAAGGACCCCTTTAGACAAGAGGAGCTCACACCTTTCCTTAGAGAGGGCTCACTTCGTCTGGATGTTTTAAACAATAGCAAAGATTTATTGTGCACTGCATGCCAGGACTGTCCTTAGTGTTCTTCCCGATCTGTTACCCTCACAGTTCATACAGTTTGAGATGAAGAACCTGAGGCATGTAAAGGATAAGCAGATCTCTCTGGAGTGCTGTAGCTGTGCCTCCAGGACTGTCAGCCTGTCTTTGCCATGAGCTTAGGGCCAGGGCTTCAAGGTGGTTGGGAAGTTAGCTCCATCAGTGAGCTGAGCATAGGTTTCCCTGACTGGGAGTGAGGCCTGCAAACTTGGCTCAGGGAGCCATTGGCTGTGACTGTTCTGACTGCCCGGAGGTTCAGTGGGAACCTCTGAGGAGCACTGCAGACTGAGGCCTCTGCTCTCCACCCCTGTTGTCCTTGCCCCCACCTCTCCTCATCTTTCTCCCACCTTCACTTGCATGAGTAATCAGACCTCCTGTTTCATAGAATTGGATATCCTTCTAGTTTGTGTTTGCATGTTGTGTGGGCACACATGTGGGGAGGTGCTTGTGCACATACGTGTGCATTCACGTGGCGACCAGAGATTGACAAAGGAGTCCTCAGCCATTCTCCACCGCATGTATAGGGGCAGAATCTCTCACTCCAGCCCAGAGCTCATCAGTCCAAGCAGTCTAGCCATCCAGCTGTTCTAGGGATCCCTGTCTGGCCGGCTCCTGTGAGCTGGGATCGCAGGTGTGCTACCACATCTGCCCATCCAGCTGTTCTAGGGATCCCTGTCTGGCCGGCTCCTGTGAGCTGGGATCGCAGGTGTGCTACCACATCTGCCCATCCAGCTGTTCTAGGGATCCCTGTCCAGGTCCCTGTGAGCTGGGATCGCAGGTATGCTACCACATCTGCCCATCCAGCTGTTCTAGGGATGCCCTGTCTGGCCGGCTCCTGTGAGCTGGGATCACAGGTGTGCTACCACATCTGCCCATCCAGCTGTTCTAGGGATCCCTGTCCAGCTCCCTGTGAGCTGGGATCGCAGATGTGCTACCACATCTGCCCATCCAGCTGTTCTAGGGATCCCTGTCCAGGTCCCTGTGAGCTGGGATCACAGGTGTGCTACCACATCTGCCCATCCAGCTGTTCTAGGGATGCCCTGTCCGGCTCCTGTGAGCTGGGATCGCAGGTGTGCTACCACATCTGCCCATCCAGCTGTTCTAGGGATCCCTGTCTGGCCGGCTCCTGTGAGCTGGGATCGCAGGTGTGCTACCACATCTGCCCATCCAGCTGTTCTAGGGATGCCCTGTCTGGCCGGCTCCTGTGAGCTGGGATCACAGGTGTGCTACCACATCTGCCCATCCAGCTGTTCTAGGGATCCCTGTCCAGGTCCCTGTGAGCTGGGATCACAGGTGTGCTACCACATCTGCCCATCCAGCTGTTCTAGGGATGCCCTGTCTGGCCGGCTCCTGTGAGCTGGGATCACAGGTGTGCTACCACATCTGCCCATCCAGCTGTTCTAGGGATCCCTGTCCAGCTCCCTGTGAGCTGGGATCGCAGGTGTGCTACCACATCTGCCCATCCAGCTGTTCTAGGGATCCCTGTCCAGGTCCCTGTGAGCTGGGATCACAGGTGTGCTACCACATCTGCCCATCCAGCTGTTCTAGGGATGCCCTGTCCGGCCGGCTCCTGTGAGCTGGGATCGCAGGTGTGCTACCACATCTGCCCAGTGGTTACTGGGTGCTGGGAATCTGAACTCCAGTCCCCAATAACTTTTCGTAAGTAGTCATACCTGGAGACTCACCTGCATGACAGTCACGGCGGGCCAGGATAGACAGAAAGGTTGTGATGGGTTGTGACCGGCCTGGGGCTGGTATAGGCCTGGTGTCTCTCTCTTTGGCACTGCGATCCAGTATAGTAGCAGAGTCACAGCAAAGGCTGTGGGAGCATTCAGAGCTTGCCATGGAGATTTGGGGTGGTGCATAGTATTCTTTGTTGTTTTTTGGAGACAAATTTCTCTGTGTAACCCTGGCTGGCCTGGAACTCAGAGGTCCACCTACCTCTGCCTACCTGGAATCAAGAGTGTACACTGCTGGGCGGTGGTGGCTGTGCCTTTAATCCCAGCACTTGGGAGGTAGAGGCAGTCGGATCTTTGTGAGTTCAAGGCCAGTACGGTCTACCTGAGCTAGGGTCAGGAGAGGCTCCAAAGCTACAGAGAAACCCTGTCTCAACCCCCCCCTCCCAAAAAAAGAGTGTGCGCCACTACCACTCAGCTGGTGCATTGTAAGTCTTAAAATGATTCATGAACCTGAAGATAGGATAATAAAGATTTTGTTTGGGGGACCTTTGGTACATTCTATATGTATTCATTTAGTCTTTTTTTTTATTTTTATTTTTGGCTGCCTGTTGTGAGACTGCTAATTACTGAATTAGAAGGTAGTCTGACCTCACGTCAAACCCCTGAGCACCTGTGTGTAGCACCAATTCTAATTGTTCTTAATAATAAAATCCTGGAGTCATAGATATCAGGGTAGATGCTGAAAGATCAGAGAAATAGAGCAGCCAGCCAGTAGTTGTTATCCGTACTGAATCCTCAGACCGAAGGGGTGACCCTGTCTCTATGAATTCTCAGACTGAATTCCCTGAGCTCCTGTCTCCTCCTGCCCTACTCCTCTCTCCGCCCAGCCATACTCGTTCCTGTCTCCACCTCCCTAGTGCTGAGGTGTGAGCCACTACTGATTGGCTAATCCTAGTTTTAAAAAATATTTATTGATTTATTATATATACAATATTCTGTCTGTATATATGCCTGAAGACCAGAAGAGGGCACCAGACCTCATTACAGATGGTTGTGAGCTACTGTGTGGTTTGCTGGGAATTGAACCCAGGACCTTTGGAAGAACAGGCAATGCTCTTAACCACTGAGCCATCTCTCCAGCCCCTGGCTAATCCTTTTTTAGACTGACTTAATCTCCTGTAGCCTAGGGTGGCCTTGAACTCATAGAGATCTGTCTCCTGATTGCTGCGTTAAAAGTGTGTGCCACCACTGCCTGGCATTTATGGCTAACTAATGTGGCTAGCTCCACACTCTGATCTTCAGGCAAGCTTTATTTGTTAAAGCACAAGCAAGATATCACCACACTTGTGCCTGGGGGTCTGGTGCCAGATGAGTTAGGAATGGCTTATTCAGATGGCCTGGTTGGTCTCTGCTCCTTCGTCAGCAGGAGAGTTCTTTGTGATCTCTATGCCTTATTGTAAGGCAGTGTGCCTCAGCCAGGTTTGGTTGGCAGTGTAGCTGTTTATTGTGGCAGCGGGAACATTGACAGTTGGCAGTCTTTTCTGGCCCTCGGTGCTCTATTTGTGTGTGTAGAGGATCTCCAGATGTAACCATGATGCTATTGGGATTTATGGTTCATTTTTTTAAAAAAAAAATATTTATTTATTTATTTATTATGTATACAATATTCTGTCTGTGTGTATGCCTGCAGGCCAGAAGAGGGCACCAGACCCCATTACAGATGGTAGTGAGCCACCATGTGGTTGCTGGGAATTGAATTCAGGACCTTTGGAAGAGCAATGCTCTTAACCTCTGAGCCATCTCTCCAGCCCCTTATGGTTCATTTTGTATTCATTGAAAGTTCTCGGGTGAGCTAGGGTGTGTGGAATGTGTGCCTAACTTGTGGGGGAAATGAAAAGCTGCTCAAAAATGTCAGTGATGCAGACAAGTGTGTGTGTTGGGCAGGCTGGCAAGCAGGGGAGCTGCTGGTCAGTGCGTGCCTCACCAGTGGGGACCTCTCTTACAGACTTTGTTTTGTTTTACTCTTTGGTTTTGGTGGGCCCATCACCAAGCTCCCGAATGAATACATGGAGTCGTCTTCTTACTTATGAATGCCTGGCCTTAGCTTGGCTTGTTTTTAGCCAACTTTTCTTAAATTATTCTGTCTACCTTTTGCCTCTGGGCTTTTACCTTTCTCTATTCTATATGCCTTTCTTTACTGCTTACTCTTGCTGTGTAGCTGGGTGGCTGTGTAGCTGTATAGCTGGGTGGCTGTGTGGCTGTGTAGCTGGGTGACTGTGTAGCTGGGTGGCTGTGTAGCTGTGTGGCTGGGTGACTGTGTAGCTGAGTGGCTGTGTGGCTATGTAGCTGGGTGACTGTGTAGCTGGGTGGCTGTGTAGTTGTGTAGCTGGGTGACTTGGTGGCTGGCCCCTGGTGTCTTCTCTTCACACTCCCTGATCTTCTCTCATTTATTCTCTGTGCCCGCCAGCCCTGCCTATTTCTCTCTCCTGCCTAGCTATTGACTGTTCAACTCTTTGTTAGACTAACCGGGTGTTTTAGACAGGCAAAGCAACACAGCTTCACAGAGCTAAACAATGGACTATAAAAGAATGCAACACATCTTTGCATCATTAAATGTTCCACAGCATAAACAGATGTAACGCATCTTAGAATAATATTCTCCAACTCTCTGTCCATCCCTGTCATCTGCAGAGCAGCAAGCGAGTGGGCAAGGTGCTGCACATGTCCTTGCAGAGCGTTCTGCACAAGGAAGAAAGCCTGGGGCCCAAGAGGCCGAAGGTCGGGTTCCTGGGATGAGTTGTCACCACTCCGGCGGACTGTGGTTATTTCACTTTTGCATTGAGACTGGTTTGTATATATTTTTCTTAATTGTTAAAATTTAAGTCAACATTTGTACATGTAAAAATAAAGTCTATTTTCTGGTCTAATTTGGTATTACTAGCATCTCCAGCTTTATACTGGGACTTAGCAGTCTGCTGCCGAGAATGGAGGTGAAGAGGGTCTCTGTCCTCCAGGGAGCTGCCTGCTTCCCAGGTACAAGAGGATGATAGCAAACCCGGAAGTAAAGGCCCTGTAGAAGCTAGGCATGGTGGCACACACTGGGGAGGAGTTCAAGCTTGAGCCTATTTAACAAGACCCAGGCTCCAAAACAGATTCTTTGCAGAGAGTGATTTAAGGCTTGTAAGTATTTTGTGAACAATTTTTTCTTCATAAAGCTTTCACAGTAAGAATTATAAGTTTGGTACAGTGGAACACACTTAATCCCAGTACCTGGGAGGCAGAGGTAGATGATTTCTATGAGTTTGAAGCCATCTCGTCTGAGTAGTGTCTTCCAGCCCGGCCAAGGATATGTGGTGAGACCATGTCGAGAGAGGGAGAAGGAGAGGGCGCGCCCAGGCTCCTGCCTGTGTGTCCACCAGGTCCTGCCAGCCAAGAAATCCAGGAGACCCTCCCTTAGGTCAGGGGCTTAGTGGCCGTTTGGGTCATTAGCCAGCCTTTCTTACCATTCTTAGATTTTTCTTATTTTTACTTTAAGTCAGAGTCTTACATAGCCAGTGATGCCTTTGGCTTCCCAGTCTTCCTGCTTGGGAATAGGTTGCAGGTGTGTTCTAGTTTATCTGACTTCCTTTGTGTGTTATAACCCCTCCCAGATGTTTCGTAAGATGGTCATGTTTTATCAGCACGATAACAGTTGTTTAAGGAATGGTGTCATTGGACATACTGGCCAGCTTTCATTCTCTGGGGATGGTAAGAAAGATATTTTACTAACTGTGCAGCATGGTAGAATTAAGCCGTTATGGATAAAGTGTGTGTGGTTTTTTGTTTTGTTTTTTTCCAGGAGAACCAAAGCTCCTAAGTCCATCTCATAAAGCCCTTGGGAGGCAGCAAGGTAGCTGGTTCACAGAGAATGTTCAGCTAGTGGCATCTGCGTTCTTCATAGGAATTTACCACGTAGTGGAAAAGACATAGCGTAAGCTGCTGCTGTCAGGTGTTACCTTCAGCCGCCCGGGTGTAGGCGCCTCCCCTGGTGTGTGACCAGCTTCATCCAGGGAAGCTGCCGACCTGTTGATAGCATAGTTGTTATATTTATAATGTGATATATCATAGTTATATTCTGGGCTGTTAGCTTATATTTTCCCAAAGCATGCTACTTCGGATGCCATAACGTGGCATTCCCAATAGGGCAGGAGGCAGGTTTCATTCTCTGCCCTGTGCCTAGTGTACCCACAAGGAATGATTGGCAGTGGTGGTGCAGACATGTTCCTTCAGTTCCAAGGGTCACTTTGGGGTTTGTAGATGACAATCCATGCTTTGTGTTTGCCCGTGGGTAATAAAAGTGAACATTCAGGTTAGGCACAAGCATGGAACTGGTCACCCGGATTTTTACGCCACCTCCCTGTTTACACACACCTCTCCCCTACATCTGACTCCACAGGAAAATAGTTGAAAGAAGAAAACCCAGGCCCGGTTAGTGGGTGAATCGGTTCTGTATGTTGGGACAGCAGTGAGGGAGCCAGAGCCATAGAACACATGGTGGTTTGTTTTGCATGAAGGGAAAAGAGTACTTAGCTAGTAGAAACGTGTTTGGCTCACTAGACAATGTCCCCAAAGAGCAGAGTGTGGTCAGAGAGAAGGCGTGTTCTCTGGAAACAGAGGTGGCGTGGCCTAAAATCCTGGGGCTTCTGCAGAAGCAGTCATTGTCACCAGCTGGTCTTTTCCCCAGGGCATTTGTAGACTTAGGATGTGGGCTACCTGTTATTCCCCAGAAAGCCCCTGAGCGTAGCTCTCCTTGGGAACTACATTTCGCAGCAGCCCCTAGCGTTCCGTGCAAAGGCTGTGCTGGGGCAGAACGTGGCGTTTGACGCACATGCGTGGGGGACCCTTTAAAAGCTGGAACGCCGTCCGTTCGTCCTCTTTTCCCTTCTCTCCCTTTTACCGGTACGCACGCTGCAATAAACCTCGCGCCATGTGGGTTTTGTTGTGTTTTGCGTCCTCCTTTTTGTCTCCGAGAAGAAGAAGAACACTCGGCCTCCAAGAAAGAGAAGGAGAAGAAGAAGAAAACGACTACCTTTGATGCTTGTGCAATGTTTTTCAGTCTGCAGACTCCGTAAACACTGCTGGGTTCACACCTGCCAAAATCCAAGGGAATGCGTGGGGAAAGAGTGAGTTTAGACAGACCGGAGTCAGGGGAGGGGCACCTGGAGCACAGGACCGAGCTCTGCGTGCCTCTTTGCTTTTCTGGAACTCACAGTAAAGGAGAGCAGAGAAGACGTCTTGCTCCTCAGCGCTACCCTTGTTCCCTTAACCTTGCGAGTTGTCAGCTGTCTCCCATAGGTGCCTCCCATGTGCCCCTTGAAATGATCCCGTCCGTCCGTGTGTGTGTGTGTGTGTGTGTGTGTGTGTGTGTGTGTGTGTGTGTATGTGTGTGTATGTCTCCCCGGACAAAGCAGCCAGGTGTCTCTCTGGAACGTGGGGTTCCTGGTTTTCTTTCCATCCTCAAGTAGTATGAGCCCTGAGAAACCTGAGACCAAGCCCTGTAGCGTGCCGCTGTCCTCCCAAGGCCTACCACCGCAGGCCTTGAGGGACAGCCAGTGTCCAAGGGTGGGACCACTCCCTGAAAGCTCTGGCCTTTGAAGGGGTTTGGGAAGTCGGCCTCAGGCTAGGCCACACTGCTACTGACACAGGGCCAGCAGGGCTGAAGAGAAACATCTGTGAGGGCTGGGCTAGGGCCAGTTCATGTTCGGGCAGATATGGGTGGGGAGCCCAGATCTTGTTTGGTCTAATTCTTTACTTTTAAAAGTTTTCAAAGCTGGGGATAGCTGGCTGATATGGTTAAATAAACAACAGAAAAACAAACCCCAGCCCTGGAAAGTTACTGTGCTCCTCACCCTCTTCACAGGTTTCTGCCCCTAAGCTTGGTAAGATTATTCTCTGCACTAGACGTTTAGCAAAAAAAAAAAAAAAAAAAAAAAAAAAAAAAAAAGACTGCCTTGGGGGTGGAAACCAGCCCTGCCTGCTCTCCCGTGACCCGTGAGAGGGTGGGGTTCCAGATGGCCTTCTGTAGTCGGCTGCAGCTGGTGCCCCACACCTGGGCAGGGAGAGGTGGACGTGAGGTATGAATGCTTTGCAGATCCAAGATCAGCAGTAATAAGTGAACCTGGGTTACTCTTATAACTTGTGTAAAGCCCGTGGCTTTGTACAGAAGTTCAGGCTGCACATAAGAGGCCTGATATATAGTCTCTGCTCTGATTGCTGCACCACCAAAGGTTAGAAAACAATCTAGGAAATGGGGCTGAGGTGTAGAGTACTTGCCTAGAATGTACAGGGCCCCAGGTTTAAGTCCAATACTACAAAGGGTTGGACTGGGGGCGGGAAACTTAAAGGAATAATAGGAAGAAAAGAAAAGGACAGACGATGATGTCCAGCTGCTAGCCTCCTGAATGATCTCTCTCTCTCTCTCTCTCTCTCTCTCTCTGTATAGCCTGGCAGTCCTGGAACTTGGTCTGTAGACCAGGATGGCCTCAAACTCAGAGATCCACCTGCCTCTCGAGTGTTGGGATTGAAGGAGTGTACCATCATTGACTGGCTCTCAGCCTGCCTGGCTCTCAGCCTGTTCTTTAAGGCAGACTTGAGAAAGTGTGAACCATTTCACCTGTGAAATCCACTGAAGCAATTAAAGAATGACAAACTGCCAAATGGGCTGTCTTGTTAGGGTTTCTGTTGCTGTGAAGAGACACCATGACCATGGCAGCTCTTCTTTTCTTTGAGGGGGTGTGGGGGTTCCAGACAGGGTTTCTCTGTACAACAGCCCTGACTGCCTTAGAACTCTATGTAGACCAGGCTGGCCTCGGACTCACAGAGATCTGCCCCTGCCTCCCAAGTGCTGGGATTGAAGGTGTGTGCTACCACTGCCCAGCCCATGACAACTCTTAGAAAGGAAAACATTTAACTGGGGTTGGGTTACAGTTCAAAAGTTCAGTCCATTGTCATCCTGGTGGGAAACATGGTGGCATGCAGTCAGACATGCTGGAGAGGTAGCCGAGAGTTCTACATCTGGATCCAAAGGCAGGCAGAATAGGGCAGCACTGGGCCTGGCTTGAGCATCTGAAACCTGAAAGCCCACCCCCAGTGACATACTTCCTCCAGCAAGGCCACACCTCCTCCAGCAAGGTTATACCTAATAGCGCCACTCCCTATGAGCCCATGGAGGCCATCTTCATTGGAACCACTACAAGGGCTACATAAGTAGTGACACATGCTTACATTTAACAAAACACCATTTTGTTACAAATACACAGGGCGGTGTGCTATTCACAACATGGATTTTGGTTTGTTTTTTTTTTTTTCGGGTTGCTAATTGTTCTGAGGTCTTTCCACTCTCCCAGAGGACCTGAGTTTAGTTTCCAGCACCTATCCCAGGCAACTTCCAACCACCTATAACTCCAATTCTAGGAGATCTAATGCCCTCTTCTGGCCTCCATGGGCACATTTACAAACCCATACATACATACAATTCAAAATAAAAATATCGTAAAGATTGATATTTATGTACATATGTAGGTATAACTGCTGTGCTAGTGTGTGTATGTGTGTGTGTAAATATGAGGATATCCCAAGGAAGTTGGTCCTCTCCTTCCACCTTTTGGGTGCTGGGGGTCAGTTTCTCAGGCTTGGGGGCAACTACCATTACCTGCTGAATCTTGCCATCCCCCAAAGACTGAATTCTTGAGACAGGGTCTCTGCAGTCTAGGCTGCTGGCCTTAAACTGGTGGGAGTCCTCCTGCTTCAGCTTTCTGAGCGTTAGGATTACAGACATGAGTCACCATTCCAGGCTTTGAAGCATTCTGAGGTTGACACACTTGCCACTGGTGGGCACAGGTTTAAAGCTGGGTGATAAATTGAGTTCCCTCAAAACAGCTGGAGTCTCCAGCTGTGCAGATGTTTCTGCAGAGACACAGCAGGTCTAAGCCTGGGGAAGCTGTAAGAGGAAGGCCGCTTCTTTGTCCTGGCTGCCCAGAACCAAAATAATCACACAGAAACCATATTATTTAAATCACTACTTGGTCTTTTAGCTCTAGCTTCTTATAGTCTAACTCTTATATTAATTTAACCCATTTCTATTAATCTGTATATTGTCACGTGGCTGTGGCTTACCTGGTAAAGTTCCCAGCGTCTGTCTCTGGCAGCTCCATGACTTCTCTCTGACTCTGCCTCCTTTCTCCCAGCATCCCATTTAGTTTTCTGATGTGGGAGAGTCTTCTGTTTTGTGTTGATTTCATTGGTTAAATAAAGAGACTGCCTTGGCCCTTTAATAGGACAGAAAATTAGGTAGGCGGAGTAGACAGAACAGAATGCTGAGAGAAAGAAGCCGAGTCAGGCAGATGCTATAGCTCTCCTCTCCAAGGCAGGTTAGGATCCTTTCCGGTAAGCCACCACCTCGTGGTGCTACACAGATTATTAGAAATGGGTTAATCAAGATGTGAGAATTAGCCAGTAAGAGGCTAGAGCTAATGGGCCAAGCAGTGTTTAAAAGAATACAATTTGTGTGTTATTTCGGGCATAAGCTAGCCAGGCCGCTGGGCGGCAGGAACACAGCACCCCCCCCCCCTTCCTCACTACAGTTTTCCCTACCTAGCTCTGTTCTACCCTATCAGGCCCAT
The DNA here is from genome assembly GCF_037038515.1 of Microtus pennsylvanicus. Lineage (NCBI taxonomy): Eukaryota > Metazoa > Chordata > Mammalia > Rodentia > Cricetidae > Microtus > Microtus pennsylvanicus. The sequence continues at coordinate 1,165,929 of NC_134581.1, read as the reverse complement.
CCAGTTTCTTTATTCATTAACCAATAAAAGCAACACATAGACTGGACCTCCTACACCAGGAAGCCCCTATCCAAGACACCCATGATCCTAGTTCTAGAGCAGGCATTTTAACAGCATAAATGGTGTACCAACCTTGTGCCTGCATGGAGCTCTATTGTATGTGTGCACACAGACACGCCCCTTTCAAAGTACTGCAGGTTAAATGACCAAGGACGTTGCCTTCTTCTTACTTTAACCCCCAGAAGTTGACCTTAAAGGTTCAGGGTTCACTTGCTAGATCAAGTAAAAAAGAGTCGCACTCAGGACAGGTGAAGCCAATGCTTGGAACTAATGTTTGACAGTCCCTGGTGTGTTTCTACTCACTGTTCATCCCTTTCCCCAAGTATGTTCTGATCACAGCCTCCCCATGTGGCTTCCCCATGGCCTCCAGTCTTGCTATCTCCATCTGCGTTGCTAGCTTTCTCTCAGGCTCCTCCCTGTGCCCACAGGAGCTCAAGGATCCAGGAAGCGCCTCTGTCATGAAGCTACAAATCTTTTCTTCTTCCTTGATCCCCACGTGGACCACCATCCCAATTTCTTCCCTGGCCTGGCCATTGGTTCTCTTCCCTTCCTGCCTTCTCTAAGTGCCCAGTGATGCCCACTGCAAACCCCAGGGCACAGCATAGGTGCTTGCTGTGCATCCCTGGGCCCTGTATGGCCATGAAGCACCACAGGCTTGTACAGTTCCTGATGTTAAGGCTCTCCCATGTTTCACACGCATAGGACCACCTCCCCAATAAACCTAAGGCAGGGTCTTGATACTCAGACCCATGTTGGGAAACATCGTGGACTAACATATACTTAGATATTCCCCCACGTCTTATGCTGTTTGTAGTGGAGTCAGACCAAGGTGAGGAGTTGGGGATCAAAGGAGTTTTTGTTTGTTTTGAAAAAGAATTATTAACTTACCCCTACATTTTCTACCCACCCAGTTTTCCTGGAAGCAAGAGTCTTCGTTAGGTTACGCAATCACTAGTCCCCAGATTACCTCACTGAGGTTCCAGCTGTGAGACAAACCCTCCCCCACTTAAGGAAGTGAGGGGTGGTGGTTCTTTCTGTCATTTAAGGGGCCCTGCATATGCTCTGCTTCCAGCTGGATGCCCCACCCTTGACACCTCCACAGGTCACTGGCTGACCATCTAGGCTCCTTCTGAGCCTGGACAACATGCCCCTCCACAGCCAGATGATCAGGGCTGGTCCAGAGAGCAGGGGAAGGTTGATGACATGGTATTGCATTTTTTTGTCCTTTTTTTTTCCCTTTTGAGACAGGAACTTGTGGCTTTTAACTCCTGAACCTTCTGCTTCAGACTCTCAAATGCTATGACCACAGGTGTGCACAATACCCTGTTTATTTCATGCTAAGGATCAAACCCAGGGCTTCCTGCATGCTAGGCCAGGACTATACCAACTGAGCCACACCCCCAGCCCTGCATTTTATTTTTATGTGCATTGGTGTTTTGCCTGCTCGTATGTCTGTGTGAGGGTGCTGGGTTCACTGGAACTGGAGATACAGACAGTTGGGAGCTGCCATGTGGGTGCTGGGAATTGAACCTGGGTCCTCTGGAAGAGCAGTCAGTGCCTTGACCACTGAGATGTCTCTCCAGCCTTGCATTTTATTTTTTAAAAGGTCAAATTCACCGAAAATTTCAACTACTCTACAAAGAACTTTACCCCCAGAAGCCAATTTTGAACAAGTGGTTCACCTGGGCTCCCTAAAGGTGAGAACATGCTCTACGTTGTTGGAGCTGGGGTAGAAACAGGAGCTCTACCATGGGTGCCTTACATCCCATCGGTTGTCAACTATGTCCTCCCGTGTCTAAGGGTCCAGTCCAGTTTTTGGTGTTGAATTGTGTGTTCATCTCCTCCAGCCTGATGCTATGCTTGTGCAATGGCTCTCAATCTACAGAATCCCGAAACACTGCTGGGCTCACACCATAGGCAGCTCTCTCAGGCGAGCTGTACCCCACTGATGGGTCCACAGCATTCTTTAAGTATTTTGCTTCCTGGCGGTGTGACACGTTTGGGTTCATTTCTTGCCCCTCGGGTAGAATGCTGCATTCTGCACTTATGTGCCAAGAGGCTTTGCAGCTCCAAGGCCGCTCCAGGGACAGCTGGGAAACAGATGTGTCTGCTTGCTTATGTTAACTACACATCTGGATTTCTCTGAATGTGCTCATGTTCACAGGGACTCGTTGGGAGCTCTGCTTTTAACCATATACTGCAGGGTTCAACAACTTCCTCTTTCTACATGTTCATAAACCCCTTCTCTGAAAAGAAGCCTAGTTCCCACTGTCTTTAGTAGGGTCTGTGTATGTCATCAGTGTCCCCATGGTCTCTCCTGCTCACACAGTTCTCCCTCCCAGTGCTTGGGTTCTCACACTGGCAATGCTTCCCTCCAGCCTGCAGAGCTTTGATGTCCTTTGCTGCACATCCAGGGGACACTGCCCCTGCTCCCTCCCTGACACTGCTACTCCAAGGCCCTCTGGTTCCTTTCTCTGCTCTGGTCCCCTCTTTTGCTGTGTCTCTCTTATGACTTCAGGACAGATTTTTGAGGGGAAAAATGTGAGGGAAGGAAGGTCTATCTTGCATTATTTTTTAATGAAAAGAAGTAACAAAATTACAAAATAACCACAAGCATTCTGTACCACTAAGGCTGCTAGCCTGGTCAGTGACCCTTAGTGGCTGAGTAGTTTGTAGATACTCTTTACCCCACTGAGCCTCAATTTCCCCAACAAAATGGGAAAGGATATTTCTGTGGGTACAGAGACTCATTGAGCCAATGTCAGGCCCAACCTGGCTCTTGCCTGAAATGATCACTGGACGATTGAGCAATGACAGCTATTGGCTGTCTATTAGAATCTCCTGAAACTCTGACTTTCCGGGAGGCTAGCCAGGCTGCTGGGTGGTTGTCCACAGCACTGTAGCTACGGCTCCCAAGCCTTTCTCCTTTGGCAGGCTTGCATCACTTTTTTTTTTCTTTCCTGTTTTGTGTGTCCTCAGCCAAGTTTTCGGAGGGTTTCCAAGACAGAGGTCCTTGTTTCCACAGCCTTAAGACGTGCAGCCCAGGCTGCAGTGACCACTGCTTTCCGACCCAGGCATTGCAGCCAGAAGCAGCAGTATGGGATTTTGGAGCACCTACCTGCTTTTCTGCCTCTTCTCCATCTTGTCCCAGGTCACTGCAGAGTCACCCACCCCCAAGACCAAGAAAGCCACAAATGTCAAGAAAGGTAAGAAGGGGGCAGCTGCCCCTCCCTACCCTCTAGAGGCAGCCCTTCCTTCATGTTCAGGGGGAGCAGTCACCCTTCCCGACACTCTAGAGGCAGCTGCCCTGCTTTCGTTAACTCCTGTTCCTTCCCTTCATGTCTGATTCTGATGAGTCTTCCTGGGACTTTGGTGAAAGAATCTGGTGGCTAGGGTGTTCTCACAGCAGGGATGGTTGTCAGAACTGCAAGAGTCCCCGACTCTTAGGATGGAGAAGAACCTTATAGATTTTCTAAACTGACATCTGCTCCCCCTCTAACACCCGATATGTCTAAGAAGTCGAACCTCCAGCCTGGAGCTGGTCAGTTCCCATCAGGGAGCACCAGCCTGGGTTTTCTCAACTGTGAGCCCAAGAGGGATAGAATTCGCTCAAAGACTTGCAGCCAACGTTTAATAATATAAAATGTATAAAGTCCCCCTGGACAAACCTTTGCTTGGCACACACAGGGGAAATGGGGGACAAGTGGACTCTGACCTTCATCCCAGAGTGAGCTCAGAGCATCTCTGCTCTCCTCTGAAATGCTGAGGGTGAGGTCATCCTGGGAGGGGTGGAGATGAAACTGCAGAGTGTTATGGTAATGGCTGAGGTTGTCACCCCTACAGGACGGGGAGGGTGACAGGAGTCAAGGGAAAGGGTGTGGAGAATATACAGGCCCTCTGTACCTGGATAGTGAAACACAAAAACCAGCACCTCGGAGCACAAGGCTACAGCAAAGAACATGCAGAACTCGGTTGATAGGGGGCTTGCCTAGCGTCTGCAAGGAACTGGATTGATCCCCAGCAACACACAAAACCCAGAGTGGTTCACACTAACCCCAGCACTAGGAAGTGAATGAAGGAAGGTTATAAATTCAAGGGTTCTTCAATTATATAGCAAATTTGAAGCCAGCCAAAATTACAGAACCCCTGACTCAAAAAACAACAAAACTCCAGGGGTTAGAGTTAACATCTTCCTGTTTGAGTGCTTGCCTAGAATGTGTGACATCCGGGTTCCGTGTTCAGCACTTCAAACAAACAAACAAACAAGCAAACAACAACAAACAAAACCGGGGGTGGTGGTGCACGTCTTAAATCTCAGTACTTTGGAGGCAGAGGCAGGCGGATCTCTGAGTTCAAGGCCAGCCTGGTCTACAGAGTGAGTTCCAGGCTGCACAAGAACACACAGGGAGACCCTGTCTCAAAAACAACCAAAAGTTAAGTTTACACTGTAAACAAAATTCAAAACAGAACGGATACTTTATTAACATCACTTTGACAAAGAGATCTATCGTGAGGCATATGTATATGGAGATGATCCCCACGAGGCTGAGCAATTGACATGTCAATAATTATTTAGAAAATTTGAATTGACTGAGCTAAAAGTAAATAAACATCTGTTGACTATGTATAGAACTGTTCCAGAAAAATCTACAAAGGTAGCAGAGACTGCTCCTGGAAGGAAAAGCAGGGAGCAGTCTGGATTGGGATGATTATTTTTTGGATGGTTCTGATTTCTTCAATCAGATCAATATATAATAACTGTCTACAAAGTGTTCATGTTAAAGCAGGGGACTGAATACCTCACATGGTTCTGTCCTTGAACACCACCAACAATGCCGGCAAGGCATGTGGTGTGAGGGACGTAGGTGAAAGACAAGCAGCATTTCTGGATATGGAAAATGATTGCTAGTTTCTCAGGTTTTTCCCGGTCTTGTAAATCATGTTGTGGGAAAGAAGAGGATCCGAGCAGGGCTGCTCCTGACTTCAGTAATGACCACACTCAAGCTCTGGCCATAGATGGCTCCCATGAGAGCTCAAACATCCTGGTTGTTTCCGACTCACGTTACCCACATGGTGCCCTGTGCTGGTGTTCCATGTGATTGCGCACAGCGTCTGTGAACCCAGAGGTTGAGGCAGAGATATGGAGTGACCCTGGCTCCAGCCCTGTCTGCTGTGCTCTTGTTCTGCTGGGTGTTATTTTCCCCACGCTTGACAAGTTATATCACCGATTTTTGTACATGCAAGTCCATGTCTTTTTTTGTGTGTTTGTTTGTTCGTTAATTGGTTTGTTTTCAAGACAGGGTTTCTCTGTGTAGCCCTGGCTGTCCTGGAACTCCCTCTGTAGACTCCCTATCCTTTGCCTCAAGCCAAGCAGAGCTTTCCAAGTCCCACCCTGGGACTTCAGAAAGACAGGAGTCCATGCACAGCTCTCAGCTGACACACGGTGTCCCTCACCTACACCTGCTTGTGCACATGTCAATCACCCTCGCAGGCAGTCCCTGTCAGGGATGTCATGTACCATGGAGCAGACAGGAAGAGCATGGCTCTGTGGCTCAGGCCAGCTGCTCTACCATCCTAGGCAGGTTGTTTAAATCTGGCCTTGGTTTCCTTGTGAAATGGTGAGTATCCAGGATGGTACTTGCCCGTGCCTTAGGGCTGGCTATGAGCATGGCTGAGGAGGTGCACAGCAAGCCCAAGTCCTTCTGCAGGAGAGCACTACCAGAAATGGCTCCTCTGCTCTCCCTCAGCTGCACACAATGCACCCTGTGCTGTGCCATTTCCCCTGAGCTTCCTCAGTCATTCCAGGGTGCTGTTTTCCTCTCACACTGTGTGTGTGATGAGGTGGAGCTGTGCTGGTGAACGTGTGTCCCTATCACCCTCAGCTCAGACTGGGGCTCCGTCCGTCCTGGGGGAACTGACCTCTGTGATTTTATGGCCCATAAATGGAGCTGGTAAGGTGGCGGTTTCCCCAACTCCTGCTAATCCCTCCCTGACAAATGCAGGATAGGGAAGCCTGGAGAGGAACCAGGAACAGGCAAAAAGAGCCCACTGGATTTCCTTAGGCAGGGGGCAAAGATGGAAGGAAAACCAAGCAGCCTAGGCTGGGAGAAGTAATTTCCCCTTTCTTCTTCGGGGCTGGCAGAAGAGAAGGGAGCTGCACGCCTCAGGTTTTCACGGCCTCATGCCTCTCTGTCCTAGATGTGGTGAGCCCAAAGATGTTTGAGGAGCTCAAGAACAGGCTGGACAGCCTGGCCCAGGAGGTGGCCCTGTTGAAGGAGCAGCAGGCCTTACAGACCGGTGAGTGTGGTATGACTGTGTGGAGGGACACACCCAAGAAGGGGCCAGGCTGGAATGGGCAGAAGTGGGGAAGAAGGCTCAGTTTCCAGCCAGTGCCAAGCTCAGGAGCCTCTGTTTTCACATGGTTCCTTGGGGGAGGTTGCCTGACTTACATCTGTACAATCCAGCCAGTCAGGCACAGCTGGGTGGGTGTGGAGGGTCAGTGCTGCAGAGGCCATGGGGCACATGGCTCCCCTCCCCTGTACCCACCCTTCCTGTGTGTCTGTGCTAACCAGGCCAGCATTTGTTAGTCCCAATGTTAAACTATGCCAGCTGATGGGGCTGGAGAGATGGCATGGTAATTAAGAATGCTATTGCTTCCATAGAGGACAGGACAGAGTTTGATTCCCAGCACCACGTCTGGTGTCTTGCAACTGCCTGTAACCCCAGTTCCAAAGGATATAATGCTTCTTGTCCTCCATGGGCACTGCACTCTTGTGCGTTCTCTCTCTCTCTCTCTCTCTCTCTCTCTCTCTCTCTCTCTCTCTCTCTCACACACACACACACACACACACACCTTAAAAATAAAAATAAAGCCAGGCATGGTGGCATACACCTTTAATCCCATCACTTGGTAGGCCAGCCTGGTCTACAGAGTGAGTTTCAGGCTAGTCAAGGTTATACAGTGGGACTCTGTCTCAAAGACAAAACAAATAATAATATGATAAATACAATCTTGGAGCTGGAGAGATGACTCAGGCATTAAGAGACCTAGCTGCTCTTCCAGAGAGCCTGGGTTCAGTCCCCTGCACCTACATGGCGACTGTATAATTCTAGCTCCAGGGGATCCAATGCCTTCTTTTGCCCTGAGAGTAACCCCACACGGACATGGCGCGCACACACAGACATACACATAACATGCACATATAAAAATCTTTAATGAAAATAAGTATTTTTTAAAAAATAAAAGCTGGGGGGCTGGAGAGATGGCTCAGTGGTTAAGAGCATTGCCTGCTCTTTCAAAGGTCCTGAGTTCAATTCCCAGCAACCACATGGTGGCTCACAACCATCTGTAATGAGGTCTGGTGCCCTCTTCTGGCCTGCAGGCACACACACACACACAGAATATTGTATACATAATAAATAAATATTTTAAAAAAAATAAAAGCTGGGCTAACTAAGGCAGAGGAAGGCCACAGTCACCCTGCTGGGCACTCCAAAGGCCAGGAGAGCCAGCCTTTGTTTTCAGACTGGCTAACCGCACAGAACTTTGGGGCCAGGCTGGTCCTTCAAGTTGGTTGTCCCTCTCCACCATGGTCTTCATGCAGTGTGTCTACTCTCACTCCCCCTGTGACCTTGCCTCAGATCCGTGGTGTGTAGTGAGCATACCGTGTGTGCGCTTGCCTTGATCTAGGTGCACGATGTACCCGAGAGTCTGTGAATACACACTTCCGTGAGTGGGGATGCTCCTCCTGACCACCCACTGAGTGGAAGGGCTAAGTGCATGGGGTAGGGGCCAATAGGTACTCCTGATGTATGTGACCCCACAAGTGATGCATACCCCATCTGCCTGATGGTTGTTAGAAATCAAGCTACGTCGGGTAGTGGTGGTGCATGCCTTTTATCCCAGCACTTGGGAGGCAGGGATTTTGTCTCAAAAAACAAATAAACAAGAAAGAAAGAAAGAAAGAAAGAAAGAAAGAAAGAAAGAAAGAAAGAAAGAAAGAAAGCAGGAAGGAGAGGAGGGAGGGAGGGAGGAAGGGAGGGAGGGAGGGAGGGAGGGAGGGAGGAAGTCAAGTTAAACACAAACTGCTACACCAAGCTCACCTCCTAACCTGGGACACCAGTGTTCCACTAAGCACTAGTTCAGTTTTGCCATTCGGAAAAGTCTGCCTTCCCTTACTTGGGACCTGGCCTGGGCAGAGGTCCCCTCTGTGGATTCCCCGTGGTAAAGCTTGCTAGCCCTCAGACTGAGGTGGTAAGTACTAAGTATCTGGACTGTGGTCTCCATTTCTAGTAGGCAGATGCCTGGAACTGTGAACTAGCTAGTGGCTTGATCCTAGAGCGGAGCCTGGTGATGGAGCACAGCGTGGGAGGCTCTGGCTAGTTGGGGAAACTGAGGTCGCAGCCTGGGGAGGGTGAGGAAGGAAGCAGACCCAAGAGAGGTGAAGCTCAGAATAAGCCTGACGCCAGCCTCTGTGGCCCTGGGCAGAGACTAGGTAGGTGGCTTTTGCACTCCGTCTCTGGAAGTCAGTGACCCTAGCTAAGGAGCCCTTTGTAGCAGAGGGGTGGCCATTCCCGGACCAGGACACCAATTCCTCGTGGACAGTAATCTGGCTTCTTCAGTGCCTGCCACGGCAGGGTCCTGAAGCGGAAGCAAGCAGGTTTCAAGCGATGAATGGGATAGGATGGAAGCTGGGGACAGTCTGGCTTGGGGCGTCCGAAACTCATGACGGCTATTTCTCCTTTCAGTATGCCTAAAGGGCACCAAAGTAAACCTGAAGTGCTTCCTGGCCTTCCCCCAGCCGAAGACCTTCCATGAGGCGAGCGAGGACTGCATCTCCCGTGGGGGCACGCTGGGCACGCCGCAGTCGGGGCTGGAGAACGAGGCTCTGTTCGAGTACGCGCGCCAGAGCGTAGGCAGCGAGGTGGAGATCTGGATGGGCCTCAACGACATGGCCGCGGAAGGCGCCTGGGTGGACATGACCGGCGGCCGCCTGGCCTTCAAGAACTGGGAGACGGAGATCACGGCGCAGCCAGATGGCGGCAAAGCCGAGAACTGCGCCGCCCTGGCCGTAGCGGCCAACGGCAAGTGGTTCGACAAGCGATGCCGCGACCAATTGCCTTACGTCTGCCAGTTCGCCATCGTGTAGCCGGACCCTTGCGCTAAGGGGCGCGGCCTGGGCCAGGGAGGGGTGAGGACCACAAAGAGGCGGGTGCACTGGCGGGTGGGGCTTGTGGGTTGCTAAGAGGCGGGGCGTCGGTGGGTGGAGTCGAGCTCCAGAGAATGGAGCGTGCGAAGTGGTTCCTGGTGAGAGAAAAGCAGATGCAGGGTCCTCAGAGGGGCGGGAGAGACCTTTCTGTCTCGGGTTCCTCCTTGTCTGTTTTTTTTTTTTTTTTTTTTTTGCAAATAAAGCTGGTTCAGAATCCCTGAAGTTGGCTGGTCGCCATGTCAGGGTGGGGCGAAGATTCCCGGAGCCTGGCCCCAAACCCAAGAGAGCCTTAAGTCACGTTTCCAGCCTGCTTTTTTGTAGCGGCCACTCCCCTCTGTTGAATACGACACACACTCCAATTCTGGCGGGTATGTTGGGGACACTATCCTTTCTCTTGCTGGGGATCCATCTGGAGATGCCCGGGCATGCAGAGATCTACTGTGAGGTAAGGGATGAATGGTTGCCAAGGCTTCCCAGGGAGACCTGTCTCTATCCTCATCCCAGGGGGCTAGTCCAGGAGCCAAATATGACAGGTACTAGCACTGTCTGGGCCGGCCAGCCAACCAGGGGCTCCAGATCAGCACAGAACATCACTGAGCCCACCATACTGCAGGGACTTTAAATATATAGTCTGGTTTAGTTTTATCCACCCAGAACAATATGTGTTACTGTGTCTTACAATAAGGAAGTGCCAGCATAGGGAAGCTCGGTGGCTCTGGCTGATGAGAGCCTAGTGATTGTGTTTCTCCTGATCTCCGTAGCACAGCCATTCGTGCACTGGAGGGGGCTTTCCCAGCACCTTCTGCTTCTGGGCAGGCCCACAGTTCCTCGTCAGCCATCAGTCCCACACTGAGGACAGCGCGATTTGATTGACTGGAACGGGAGGCCGCTTGCAGTGACTGTGTACTCCCCTGCCAGGCTGCCTATCGTTGGCACTCATTGTATGGAATACAGAGTCACGGCAGGGTGGTGAGAGCTATAGCTGTCGGTGTGAGAACATTCAAGGGTGAGGCTTGTATTCAGCATGGTCAGCCCTCAGGGCAGCTGACCCCTCATAGTCCTGCTCAGATTTCCCCAGAAGTCATGGGTCTGGGCTGGCAATAAACATTACCGTCTTCCACCAGAAGATGGCAGTGTGGGAAAGAGAATGACTTCCTGTTCGTCATCTGCCTGGAATGGTCCTAGGTTTAGAGCACCTACACACTGCAAACTAGGTCCGCCTGTCCTCCCAGCTCTGTTTGCTCTTTAGAAAAAAAAAAATCTTATTATCTAATCCAGGTGGACTTTGAGCTCCAGGGCTCATTCACGAAATCCTCCTGCCTCGAAAGGCTAGGATGGAAATCAGAGGGATGCTTTGAAATAGGGGTTTGTTAATGACAGACTCACTCTGAGTCATTTTGCTAACTTAGTGCCTTTTTGTTTTGTTTTGGTTTTTCAAGACAGGGTTTCTCTGTGAAGCCTGGAACTTGCGCTATAGACCAGGCTGTCCTAGAACTCACAGAGATCCGCCTGCCTCTGACTCCTGAGTGCTAGGATTAAAGGCATGTGCCTTCAACCCCAGCACTTTGGAAGCAGAGGCAGGCAGATGTCTTTGAGTTCCCGAACAGCCAGGAATACATTGAAAGAAGGTCTCAAACAAATACAACAACAAAAGGCCTCAAAAATCCTACCAAGAATCCCCTACTCCTTCTTCTGATTGGGAATATCATATTTGCTGGGGATGTAGTTCAGTGATGATTGCTTAGCATGCATAAGATTTGGGTTTAATCTTCATCAGCACACATACACACACAACTAAAAAATTCACTGGGAGGTGGTGGCTCACGCCTTTAATCCCAGCACGCGGATCTATTTAAAAAATTCAAAAGGGAGCGACAGTACTTGGTGCTGGCATGTGTTTGTGATTGGGAGTACGTAACTGTATAAAAACACCATTCCATTCAGAGTGTTTAGGGCTATTTCTGATGCCTGAAGTCAGATCCCTCCTCACCTGCTTTTTATGAGCCAGTGACTCACACAAGAGCATGGTTTGTTAATTAATTAAAGTGGAAATCCTGGCCCCACTCTCTGAACACCCCCTTCTTCTCCAGTAAAAAGCACGGTTGTTTCAGGCACTGTGAACGCAATCTTCAATGAAGTTGCCACAGCGGAGGTCAAGCTAAGGTCTCACCAGCTGGAGATGAACCGTGACAGTTTCTCTTCCCTGTAGAAAGCAGCTGGTGCAAAGAGCTAAGCTGGACTAGAGAGCTGGGTTAGTGGTTAGGAGCACCGCCTGCTCTTCCAAAGGTCCTAAGTTCAAGTCTCAGCATCCACGTTACTGCTTACAACTGCCTACAACTGTAGCCCCATGGGATCCGATGACCTCTTTGGGTGTTCAGATGTAGGTGCAAAGAAGACCCCTCATATACATAAATCAATAAGTCTTTTTTAAAAAGAGCTGAGCTGTGTAGTAAGAAAGTGATCTTTGGATCATGACAGGTTTAAACACCAGGTCAATAGCAAGGGAAATTTGGGTCAGCTCTAAATGCGAGAGTTTTCTTTTTCTTTCTTTTAAGTTAAAATTTATTTTTGGGTTTTTCAATACAGGGTTTTTTTTACCCCTGACTGTCCTGTAACTTGCTCTGTAGACCAGGCTGGCCTCGTGTTGGGACCATTTGGAGTCCTGGCCTCCAGCTGCTCTTCCCTGCCAGAGATCTTTACTTTCCTTCTGATTTGAGTTACTGAAAGCTGTGTCAAAGTTGTTTACCAGCTCTGCTTCACGAGCACGTTTTGCCTTGGCCTTGAGGATCAGAGGATAAGGTTTTCACCTGTTGGTCCACCTGACTGTGTTGGGTATGTAATCCTCCACGGTGCTATTTGAATAAGGGGCTTCTTACCAGTGACTAGAGGTTCATGTCTCTGTCTCTCTATCTTTGTGTGTTTCAATCTCCAGCCCCTTGCCGGAAGTTCAAGAGCTGTATGTTAGCACATAGAGCGCAGACAGGCCTTGTGCGCTGCAGCCTCAAACTCACAGAGATCCACATATCTCTGCCTCCTGAGTACCAGGATTAAAGGTGTGTGCCACCACTGAGGGGCACTAGAGTTTTCTTTTTCTTCTTTAAGATTTATTTATTATGTATGCAGTGTTCTGCCTGAATGTATCGCTGCAGGCCAGAAGAGGGCACCAAATCTCATTACAGATGCTTGTGAGCCACCATGTGGGTACTGGCAGTCAAACTCAGGACCTCTGGAAGAGCAGCCAGTGCTCTTAACCTCTGGTCCATCTCCCCAGCCCCACTAGAATTTTCTTAACTGGGTAAACGATGAACCAGAATTTCAGTTACTCCACAGTGGTTGCCCTGGGTAGGAAAGAACTCTTGACTTAGAGTCCAGCTGGACAACTTTCTCTCCCTAGTGCTGTGGCCTTGGGGAGACAACCACAAAACTGTGGTTTGTTTCTTGTGCACCATTTGCAGTAAAACACTGGCCGCTAGGGTCACGTTCAAAGGCAGGGCCAGCCAAAGTGAAAAGATTGTCCTCTGGGCTCTACACAGGCACGGAGTGGCCAGAGGGCAGGAAGAACAGGTGGAGATGGCACTACTGGGGCTGTGGAGTGGACCCACATGTGAGATGCATCTGAGTGCAGGACCAGCAACCACAGAACATACCAGACGGAGAGAAGGGCATCTTCCTAACGCCCGTGTCCACCCACCCTTGTGATCCACCCCGACCTCACAGGAGATCCAGGCAATGCTGTCTCTCTGCCTGGGCAGTCTTCTGCATGTTGGATACCATCTGAGGACCAAGTGGACAGAGGCTTCCTCTGTCCGTGTAAGGCTCTGATGTTCACAGTGTCCCCAGTTCTTTGAGAGCTGATGCTCTTGTGGACTGGGACACAACACACAAAAGTCGGTGGTGGCAGAGGTGGAGGTGCTGGAGGAGACAGGGAAGCAAACAAGGCTTTTTTCACCCTGGTCCCCAAAGTGTTTTGTTTTTTCAATATCAACTATATGTTTTTTGCCCCTGGAACTCGTTTTGTAGACCAAGCTGGCCTCAAACTCACAGAGATCTGCCTGCCTCTGCCTCCCGGCTGTGATTAATGGCGTGTGTATCACTGCCTGGCCAACCGTACTTTTTAAATGTCTCCAGGGCATACTTTAAAGGTAGAACAATTTTGTAGTATTAATACCCTAGAATGTTCTCTCAGTAGTTATGAGGAACAATTCTACTGACAGTTGGCAAAACTCAAAAGATTCTAAGTCAAGAAAGTTCAGGTCACATTCTGAACCCGGCGGACAGGACGGCAGGCCAGACGTGGGCTGCGTCTCCCTGGGAGTCAAAGTGTGCAGAGTATTTTGCTTGGTGTCAGGGCTCAGAGTACAGTCCTTTTGACAATTGTTCTGTGACTTTGCAAGGTGTTGGGGGTGGGGAGTGGGAGCTTGTCATTTAATAAAAAGAGGTTGTGATTCTGCAGGCACTAAGATTTCCTGGTTTTCGACAAAACTCTTTGAGTAGAAGTTGTTGCTTTTGAGGCAGCCTGACTCCAACTGCCCTGTGTTAGGTCAGGGCTGTCTGAGCTCTGCACGCTGGACTGGCTCAGTGCCTCTCTCTGTGGGAGCGCATATGCAGAGTTCATACCCAGCAGGTCTGTCTAGAATGTTCCTCACTTTTCCCGCTGCCCACTCAAGAAGCCTGTACCACTGGCTTCCTTGCGAGAGGTCCTAAAAAATGAGCAGGGAAGAGCTTCCTAGAATAACCAATCAGCACCCGTTGTTGGCTGAGTGGACACTTAGACACGGGTCATCCTATGCGTTGAAGGCTGTTGGCAGAGTCCCCAACCTCTATCGCCCAAGCTCCGGTTGGGACAGCTATATTGTTTGAAAGCATGGCCAATGTGACCTGTGGTCCCGAATCTCCCCTAATGAGAACCACTGAGGTTGAAGGACTCCTGAAGTGGATATGATTAAGATTTCAGTTCTGTCCTTAATGTTTGTTTTCAGGAAAGCATGTTCCCACACTAAAACTTAGGGTGTCTAATGAAGGTTCTCATGGCTCTCTCCTATCAGCCGGGCAGTGGTAGCACATGCCTTTAATCCCAGAAACCTGGAGGCAAAGGCAGCGCTCCTCTGAGTTGGAGGGTGGTCTGCAAAGCAAGTGCTAGAGAAAACCTGCCTTGTACGATCTCTTATCCAGGAGCAGGAGGCCCTGTCAACCCATCCCTTGGGAAGCGGACATAGGAGGACTGTAAGTTAAAGTCTACCATAGGTGACATAAAGAGTCTTGCCTCGAAAAAATAAAAATAAACAGTCCCATCCCCATAAATTCATTCATTGCTCATGATGCAGGCTTCCCCCCTCCCTCTTCACAGCCACTTCCTTTCAGAAATCTCCCTCTCACCTGACCCCAGCTCAGCATCTGCCTCTAGCAGGTCCTGAACAGATTCAGTGATTAAAGAACCTTGTACCAGGTAGGCTGTGGTGGCTCACACCTTTAATCCCAGCACTCAGGATGCAGAGGCAGGTGGATCTCTGTGAGTTTAAGGCCAGCCTGGTCTACAAGAGCTAGTTCTAGGATAGGCTCTAAAGCTACAGAGAAACCCTGTCTCAAAAAACTAAGAAAAGGAAAAAAGAAGGAAGGAAGGAAGGAAGGAAGGAAGGAAGGAAGGAAGAACCTTGTACCAGGCGGGTTGGAGAGATGGTTCAGCAGTTAAGAGCAGGATTGCTCTTCTAGAGGACCTGGGTTTAATTCCCAGTACCTACCTAGCAACTCACAACTCTTTGTAACTCCAAGGTCTGACAGCATCACATAGACATACATGCTGGCAAAACACCAATGCAAATAATAAGTTATCATTAGAAAGAAAGAGAGAGAGAAAGAGAGAAAGAAAGAAAGAAAAAGAAAGAAAGAAAGAAACTTGTACCAGGATCAGCAAGATCTGCAGCTTAAGGCACTTGCTGCGAAGCCTGTGATTTGAGGATGATCCCTGGAAACACACATAGTGGACAAAGAGAATTGAGTCTAAAAGTTTGTCTTCTAATCTTCACATAGGCGCTGCGGTGCATGCTCACAGGCCCACACCTTCACACAGATTAGTAATAAATTAAAAAAATTAAATTGATTAAAAAACAAAAACTTGTACCACTGACTCAAGAAACATAAGTCCTTTGAGATTTCTGTAATAGCACCTAACACCTACGGCTGCCACCTCCAGGACAGTGGAATATCTTTGGGCTGCTTTTGGGCGGGGATTGAGTACAGAAAGAAGGTTGACGTGGCCCTTCCTGCCAGTGACCCAACTAATTCTGTGGGGGTCACCTGATCAGAGTTGTTATCTGAGCCCATCCTAGTCCCCCCCTGCCTTCTGTATTCCTAGCACATGGGAAGTGGAGGCAGGAGAAGCAGAAGTTCAAGACCATCCTGGAGATTGCTAAATTCCAGGTCAGCCTGAGCTTTATGAAACATTGTCTCACGAAAATAATTCCGCTAAGAGTCCTCATAACATTTTACAACTGTCCCTGCAACCACAGTCCCTATTCAGTTCCTTCCTCTGGACTTAAGGTGGCCTCAGTGATACCGGTAGCAGGACACAGCTCAGTGTGAACGGCTGTGCTGCCCAGTTGTTTTCAGAGATCTCCACCTAGGTGAAGCTGTGGTCTTTACTGACACAGATAAAACTGCTTCAGGAGGCACTGGTACCAAGCAAAGCTGGGACTTACTAAGCCAAGCTTGAGTTTGCTGAGGGAAAACATCTTGGGGTCTACAAAGAAAAAGCACATCCGGATTTAAGCCCAGGAGTTGCTGAAGGACTGCCTCAGAAAAGGACAGCCGCACACACCCAAGGTAAGGGGCGGGAGTGGGCTTCTTCAGAGACTGCAGTCTTGAGCTTCTGGATAGCAAAACTGCAAAACAGAGGGGGTATTATTATTTACATGTTGAAGTGGGGAAGAAGTGAGGAATTCTGGGAGTAGGATTTTCCCAGAAATGGGTTTCCTCAACTTTTCTGTATTACATGGTTTTCTGGATGTATCCTGGCATCAGATGCAGGATGGGAGCAGGTAGCTCAGCCAGACTAATGGTGTGGAGATATTTATAAAGCAAAGAGCAGTGGTTGTGGTGGGTTCGAATAAGAATGGCTCCCGTGGGCTTGTGTATCTGAATGCTTAGTCACCAGGGAGTGGCACTACTCAGAAGGATTAGGAGGTGTGGCCTTGCTGGGGTAGGTGTGTCACTGAGAGTGGGCTCAGCGGCTCTCTCTCCCTGCTGCCTATGTATCCAGATGTAGAACTTTCAGCTGTCTCTCCAGTACCGTGTCCACCTGCTAACGATAAACTAAACCTCTGAAACTATAAGCAAGCCCCAGTTAAATGCTTTCTTTTGTAAGAGCCGCTGTGGTCATGGTGGCTCTTCACAGTCACGGAACACTGACTAAGGCTAAGACCGTGGTCTTCTGAGTGAGCTACATTGGTTCCAGCTGATTTGGGATGGTCTTTCTGTAACACGACTCTAACATTGCACAACCTGTTATCCCGGGGATGTAGCCCAGTTGGTAAAGTGTTTGCCAGGCTTTTATGAGGCTCTGGGTTCTCCCCACAGCCCTGCAAAAACAAAACAAGCAATGTCGATTGCTTCTTGTTCCTTACCAACCTCGTTAACAGCTCAAGGAAAGTAGTTAGTGGAATGTAATCAGCCTTACCTGTGGGTCATTCTTGGCAAGTGCATGAGGAATTGTTACTACCTTGCTGGTGGTTTCCCTCCTGCCCACCCTGTGCCTGTATGCTGCCTCCACATCATGTTATATGGCAACTTCTCTGTCACTAGCCTATAGCTTGGGGGGCTGCACACCATGGGTATTCAAGAAGAGCGAGTGGAAATAACTGGATAGAATCAGATGCCCAGGAGAAAAATGCTCCTTGCTTTATTGCTACTAACAATAAAGCTCCTTACGCAAACCAAAGCAGCTGCGATGCCATGTTCAATTATGGCTCAGGCCTTGGCAAGGAGCTGAAGGTAAAGTTTGCTCAGGAAATCCATGCTGGCAGCAATTGTAGCAAAAGTGCAATTTTTCATCTTAAAAATCAATGTCCCTGGCTTGGAGGACGTAAATAAAACATTCTTTAAACACACACACAAAAAAACAAAGGCTTTATTATCTCAGGGAGACTTTGTTATCGATCAATATCTTGGTTATTTAAAGTAACCTAATTGATACCAGAAGGGATTGGACTCTAGAGGCACAGGACAGTTTTATCTTCATTATTGGGAATTTCTGTTTGGCCATGTTTGTCAAAGAGGTGGTAATTACATAGTGTTACTGAGTTGCCACTGGAGCAGATGTGAGGAGATGGGGAGGAATCTCCTCTACAGACTGGGCTTCCCAGCTCTCCCCTTCAGCAGGGCCTGAGAGACCATCAGTAAAACGGACAGTTTGGTCGTGAGATAAATATTTAACATGCCTTTTGACTTTAGATGTTTACTCTTCCTTAAGTACATAAAATTAAAAGTAATGTTAGCTAATAGCAACATTGTGTTGTTTATTGATTGATTGATTGATTGATTTTTCGAGACAGGGTTTCTCTGTAGCTTTAGAGTCTGTCCTGGAACTAGCTCTTGTGGACCAGGCTGACCTCAAACTCACAGACATCCGCCTGCCTCTACCTCCCGAATGCTGGGATTAAAAGCATGCGCCACCACTGCCCGGCTTTTTTCTTTCTTTAAGATTTTATTTTAAATCATGCATATATGTGTCTGCCTTTGATGGGTAGAAGCATGTGGGTGCAGATGCTTGTGGAGGCCAGGAGAGGGCACCAGATCCCCTGGAGTCCCAGGCAGTTGTGAGCCACCAGACCAGATGCTTCCAAAAACAGCTCTGGTCTTTTGCAAAGCAGCTGGTGCTCTTAATCACAGAGCCATCTCTTTCCACCTTTGCTTATTAACTGGGGGCTGAACGTAGAACTCAGCGTGTGGAAGGCAAGTGCTTTACCTCTGAGCTATGAGCCATGCTTTTGCTTTGAATTTGTGATCCTCCTGCCTCATCTTACACACAAGTACCTGGGATTACAGACCTGTAGCAACAGGCCTGGGTACTGTTGGTATGCTTTTTGTTGCTTGTTTGTTTGATTATTTTGTGGGGGAGGGGATATGTTCCAGATTGGCCTGGAATGTTCTATGTAGCCCAAGCTGGTCTTGAACTTTTAATGATCCTTTTGCCTCAGCATCTCAAGTGCTGTACACTTACAGATGTGAGCCATCAGAGTTGGTATTTGGTGCTTTTAAATTTTTTGGCCATCTGTGTACTCCAACAGTGAGATGTCTGTTCTTATTTCTTATTTTTTATTTACTTACTTACTTTTACCAACTTTTGCTATTTATTTTGAAGAATAGGGACCTCCTGTGTAATCCAAGCTGGCCTGGAACTCTCTATGTGTCCTAGGCTGGAATTTACAATCCTCTGTGTCAGATTCAAGAATGCTACATCTTTTCTAGTGAGCTGGGCCCAGCTCCCTGCTTTGTTGTTTTCCTCTCAGGGTGCCCTGTGATTCTTGGCTCTCTGCAATCCCGGCTTGTTCCCTAGGGAACTGGACGCCATGCAGGTTTATTTGATTACCATCCCTCAGAGAGATTTTCCCAACTTTTCTCTCACCCCAGCTTCTGCTTTAAAACACTTACATAATACATTGCATTACCTATCAATTTGCTTTTTGTTACTGCTTTTTCCAATTTTCAGCTCTACCAGAAGCCTGAAGCAAGCTTACTGCTCTATCTCCAGGGCCCAGTTAGCACTCAGTAAATGATTCACTGCCTGACAGGATGAAGGGATGAATAACTGTGAGCTAAATGAGAAATTTACTTCTTGGTCAGGAGCTTGTTCTGACTTTGAACGCCCCCTCTTGGGAAGTCAAATTTGTTCAGGAACAAAGGTCATAAATCAAAACCTCGGGACGGCAAAAAAGACGGTGGCCACGAAGAGACTGAAGAAACCAGTGGAGGTGGTGAAATACTGGAAACCTTCTCCCTGGAACATGAGCTTCCTGTGATTTCTGTGGGTTAGGGGAAAGAAATAATTTGCTCCTCATCCTTGTGAGTTCTTCCTTTTTTTAAAAATGGGGTTTTATATAACCTGACTGGATTTGAACTCCTGCCCTAACTCCCAAATCCTGGAACAACTGTCATGTACAACCTTACCTGGCTTCCCGTGGGTTCTTCAATATCCACACAGCCACAGCACTTACCCTCAGCAAGGTCTGGATACCTTACAGCTCGGTAAAGTTAAGACAAAATTAGCCATCTTAACAGTTTACCAGTTGTCTTCAAATAAACATTTACTCAGGGGCCCAAGCAAGAAGTCAGCCAGGTGTCATTCCTTTTGCAGCTCTCTGGTGTCTGGAGTGGAAATGAATTCTTACTTTTCTTTCTCCTTTTTTTGTGGTTTTTAGAGATGGGGTTTCTCTGCATCTGCCCTGGTTGTCCTGGAACTCACTCTGTAGACCAGGCTGGCCTTGAGCTCACAGAGATCCGCCTGCCTCTGCCTCCCGAGTCCTGGGATCAAAGACGTGTGTCTCCACACCTGGCCATGCCATATTTCTTTGACAACTTTATATTTTGCTTTGAACCCAGTAGTAACGTTATGTATAGTAAGCCACAAACAAAAGAAATGGGGCAGTCAGCTCTCAGTTTCATGGCTCTTGTTTCTAAGGCATCTGCTTAGCTCTACAGCTCTCAGAACTGAGGCCTCCAGGAGTGCTGAGTTACTGGGGTTGAGAGACAGGCAGCGCCAAAATGCTTTCTCACGGTACCTTGTAGTGATGTGTGGTATATAGGAAGCCTTCACCATCACCAGGGTTGATGCAGCAAGTGGGCGGCTCCCATCAGCCTCCCACCTTCTGGTTGCAAGGATTTGGCCTGTGACCATCCCTCCCTTTCTCCACATCCTAAATTCCTGAGAAAAGCCAAACCTAAATGATTAAGATATTACCTGATAATCTTTTAAAATAACCAATAAAATCCAGTATCTCTGGTGATGTCCTGAAATTTGAAAAAATGAAGTTTATGCCCTGGCAATGCTGCAGCATGCACAGGCAGCCCGCACAAGGCGGTTCTGTCGAACCTGTCCATGTTGGGTCTCATGGTCTAAGCTGATGAGGACGACTGACCAGTCTCTTCCTCAACAGGGCACCAGATCTCATGACAGATGGTTGTGAGCCACCGTGTGGGTGCTGGGACCTTTGGAAGAGCAAGCGGTTCTCTTAACTGCTCAGCCATCTCTCCAGTACCCTGGTGAGATCCTGCTAACATCAAAATGGATCTAGGTCTGAATCAGCTAATACAAATCAAACACTTGGTAATAGGTTGAATGTTTAGGAAAGTACCCCATGGAGTCAAGGTCAACTGAAATGTTTCAGTCAGAGGGTGATAAAGATTTCAGTCATATGGTCTTCCTGCTCATTGCCCCCAGGCTCCTTTCTGTCCCTATAAAAATCCATTGTTCCTGACTTCCTCCGCCCACCCTCTTGAATATACTGGAATTCCGGCCCATCAACACGTGTCTCAGAGGGATTGTGCTGTGGGACAATGGTCTGTATTCTGTCAATTATATTTTAAATAAACCCTGATTGGTCAGTAGCCAGGCAGGAAGTATAGGCAGGACAACTAGACAGGAAGTAAAGGAGGGTCAATGAGAACAAGAGGATTCTGGGAAGAAGTCCTATTCTGCCACAGAGCAAGCAAGATGTAACTGTCTCACTGAAAAAGGTACTAAGCCTCAAGGATAACATAGACAAGAATAATGGGCTAATATAAGTTATAAGAGTTAATAAGAAGCCTGAGCAAATAGACCAATCAGTTTATAGTTAACGTAGACCTCTGTGTGATTTCTTTGGGACTTAACAACTTTGGGAGCGGGCAGGACAGAAAACTCAGTCAACAGGATTGGCTTTCAAGTGGTAAGCAGATGGACTTGGGTCTGAATACAATTTTGGGCAAAATTCTTTAGATTTCCTTATACTGCATGGAAAGAGATGGGAAAGAGAGTGGAAAGAGAGAAATCTAGCTGTTTTTACTTCCCTGAGTTGGCAGGTGATTCTAAGAACTTATTCAATTCTGAGTATATTGGAATTTTATGTGCTCAGGACTGAACATGAGACAAGAATGTTTTCCAATGTGCTTTGCAAACTAAAAGAAAAAGTATCAAACTAATACAGTCATGCCGTTGGTCTGACTGAAAGCAGGGACTAACTTATTCTCGAGCCCATTCTTTTCCCGAAACATGAACTATATGGCTGCCTGCTATCTACAGCCCTGCCTGAACTGACCTGGAAGGTCACACACCTGCAGGGTCTTCTAATGTTTCTGAGCTAATTCTCTTTACCCTCTCTTCTGTTGCTGCTGGCTTTTTACTCTTTTGGGGGACCCAATACCCAACTCCCAAATAAATCACACTTACTTATGAATGCCCAGTAGCTTGGCTTATTTCTTGCCAACTTTTCTTAAATTATCCTGACCACCTTCTTCCTCTGGGCTTTTTTTTTCTTACTTCTTTATATCTTATTTTCCTTCTTACTCTGTGACTGGCTGACTCCTTGCCTTCTCCTTCTTGTTCCTCCTTCTCTTCCTCATTTCTCCTATTAATACTCTCTGCCTTCTAGATCTGCCTGTCCTTGCTCCTGCCTCACTATTGGCTGTTCCGCTCTTTATTAGACCATCAGGTGTTTTAGACAGGCAAAGAATCACAGCTTACAGAGGTAAACAAATGCAGCATAAACAAAAGTAACACACCTTAAAATAACATTCCCTAACACCCTTTCACCTCAAGGAATGCCCCACTCCATATGTCAATCAAGGCTGTCACTCCTCAGTCATTCCCAGTCGCCACGAGACCAGTCTGCAGGCTCAGTTTCATGGGAGCTTGAATTCAGTACACACACACACACACACACACACACACACACACACACACACACACACACCGCTATTGTAGGACACACTGCTGGGAACTCTAAGTTGCCTCTCAGCAATACTTAGGTCCTGTAACCCCAATACGAGGTTGGGTTGGGATAACTAAACCTGACTTAGTCTATTTTGTGGCTTTTAACAGAATGCCTGAGGATGGTTATTTTGTAAAGAAGGTTTGTTTGACTTGTGCTTTTAAAGGCTGGGGAGCCCTAGGTGATGGCATTGGCATCTGCTCAGTTTCTGGGGTATGTATATATATATGTATAGGTGCATATGCTCATGTATGTATGTGGAGACCAGAAGATAGTTCAGGTGGCTTTCCTCAGGGGTCCCCTATTTTTTGAGACAAGGTCTTAGGCTTGCCAGTGAGCTATAGGGACCCCCTGTCTACTCCTTCCCAGTGCTTGGATTATAGGCATGTGCCACAATGCTCAGCTTACAAATCTCTTCTTGATGGGGTTGGAGGATGGTTCAGCATAAGAACATTGCCTGTTCTTCCAGAGGAACTGAGTTCAATACCCTGGAAACCACATGGTGGCTCCCAAACATCTGTAATGGGACCTGACTCCCTCTTCTGGCCTGCAGGAATACATGCAGACAGAATACTATACATAATAAATAAATAAATCATTAAAAAAAATCTCTTCTTGGTAAATGCCAACTCTTGGGACTGGGAAGATGGCTCAGTTGGCAAAATTCTTGCTGTGTATTTTAAGGATCTGCGCTTGGATCCCTTGTACCTGAATGGAAGCTGGGCATGGGGGTTAGAGAGAGGTCTCAGTGTTAACCCACTTGCTGTTCTTGATGAGAACCCCAGCCCATCTTCCAGCACCCGCATGACAATTGGCAGCCACCTGTCAGTTATAGGGGATCTGACGCCCTCTTCTGACCTCCACGGACACCAGATATGCACACGGTACACACGCATACATTTAGACAAAACACTCATACACATAACAATCTAAAAAGGAAAAGCCAGGCAAGTGACATGTGGCTATATATCTCGGCACTGTGGTGACCAGAGCATCCCTGAGGCTTACTGCCTGTTGGGGGCTGTGGACCCCCAGACCCTGAATTTCCTGTAAACAACTTGTTATGCTTGCAGCTGCTCTGAGCACGGGACCCTCAGGAGTTCCTGATGGCAGGGAAGTGGTTTCTGGTGGGTTTGGCTGGGGTGGCTATCAGTTAAGGATCCCTATATAAGCTGCGTTGGAACACAATAAAGGGAGCATTGTTGAGGAATTCAAGGGTGACCTGTGTCTATATGAATTTCAATCTCCAGGTCCCTTTCCCGACTTGCAAACCGTCCTGTAGTACAGGTATAGTGTGTGTGTAGAGCACAGAGCAGACGTGACATTGCTTTACTAGTTTAGCCAAATTGGGAGTTCCATGTTCCGTGAGAGACCTTGCCTTTAAAAAATAAACTGCATCCCTGGCCTGACTCACGGCTACAGACCTCAAAATGGATGGCAGAATGTAAGACTTTTTTCCCTGCTATGTAGCCCAGGCTAGCCTTAACTCACAATTCTCCCTCAGTCTCCCAGTGTGCGGTTACATGTGTGCACTGCCACGCCTGGCTGGGACTCATTTTTATTTCAAACAAAGATATTTGCTTCCCCCAGGGCAAGGCATCAAATGAAGAGGGAAGAGATTACGGCACAAAGCCCGACTGCCTGCCCAGAAAACCCTCGGTGAACAATGGGCCAGGAAGCCACTTAGCCCACGTGGAGCCTGCCAAAAGAAACCGCAGCGAACCGGAGACCTCCACGGAAACGGCACAAACAGCAGCCGCATTAAACTACTGGATACACGTTCATTTTGTATATCTTTATTTAAAAAAAAAAGTATAGGAAACGAATAAGATGTTATCTAAAATGTCTCTACATTAAATAAATTATTTTCATGTATGCTCTGCAGAGCTAACCTGCACTGATGTTGCAGCTGATGGACTCTGGCTTGTCCCCAGGAAGAGCCAACCTTTTCTTTCCATATGTAGCCACAGGACCAGCCGATGGGTGCAAAGGCTGGATCAGCAGAGGAGCCAAGGTGGAAAGGCACTGGGCTGCACAGTGAGAACCAACACATGAGAGTGATCTCCCCAAGGGGCACCTGAAAGGCAGAAGTCAGTGGAGAGCCACCCCCCAGCATGGTGACTCCAAGTGAAGGAAGGGGCCACAGCTGCCCCTGCCCTTCCTGGAGGGTGGGTAGCACCTTGGGTAGCTGGGTAGGAGTTAGAGGAAAGATGCATGAGCAGCACCTGGAACATGATCAAAAAGTGAACCCTCCTTTCTGGAGAGAACTCAAGAGATCCCCTGAGTGCACTGTCTCAGAGGCATCATGGGCCAGATGATGAGACCCTCTCCAAGGTCCATGTCCTGAGCATTATGAAGCTCATTTATTTCTCGAAGGCTTGACAGAGATCATGAACTCTGTAGTGTGCTCAGCTACACTAGCATGGCTTTCTCTCTAGATCAAGGCAGGAGTGACTTTCGCTCTCTCCTTGCTCTGTGATGGGAGCTCCGCTCTTTGCCTTTCAGAGTCAGTTTACAGACAAAGCACATAGCCTCAGAGATGAGGTAACAGGGAAAGATATATCTACATCTATAGATAGGCATATAGATCTATAGATATAGATATATATTTGTTTTTGTTTTTTTCGAGACAGGGTTTCTCTGAGTAGACCAGGCTGTCCTGGAACTAACAGAGATCCTCCCACCTCTGCCTCCTGAGTGCTGGTATTAAAGGCGTGTGCCACCACTTCCTGGCTTAATTATATATCTTTAAAGGATCAAATTATTCTCAAAATTTGTTTCAATGTCGAAGTATTGCTGTAGCCGAGAGAGCCACACACCACACGGCGCAGCTCATGGAAATTTCTCTTACTCCTAGGAGTAGGGGACAAGGGGGTCATTTCTGCAGGGGGCAGCTGTGCAGTGAAAGAGGACTGGGAAGTCTTTAATGAGTAAGAAATACACACATGCACACTCTTCTGGCTGGGTAGGTCTAGCGGTCTGCAGAAACCACAACGCAGACGTCCAAACCAGGCAGCACGAGATCAAACCACTACACTTCATCAAAGGAGCTGAGGGTCTGACGTGGACCAGCATGGCCTCCTACTCACCACACACTGGGCAATGACCTTGAAATCGGATCCCCCTGCATCGACTTCCCTAGTGCTGGGACTGCAGGTGTGTGCCACCATGCCTGGGTCTATGCAGTGCTGGGGATGGAGCCCAGAGCCTGTGCATGTCAGGCAAGCATTCTGCCAACTGAGCTGTACCCCCAGCTCCACATCCAACTTTTTAAAACACAAAGGACCACCAAATAAATACTACTACTGTTACTACTACTAATAAAAAAGACACTGTCATTGTCATCCAGAGCACTCCAGTGAGAGCAGACCACAAGTATCTGGGGAATCTGCCAAGTCTCTGCTGCTTAGCATTGAGAATCCAGGGGTCACTGTGGTTCCGTCTGGGCGGACAGCCCCAACACAACCTGAGGTCAGGAAACCTGAGCTGTTGCTGGCATCCCCATCAGAAGCCATGATATTTTGCTCATCACTGGAAGGAGTCCACCAGGAAATCAGGAGGCGGTGGCATCTTGCAAAACCTACTCTTCCTTCAGTAGATTGCTCTGCCATCTGACTGCTGTTTAGGACTTCTCAATGCCTGGTGCCACATCTCAGCAAAGTCTTTGGAATGGGGTCCAATTATTCTTCTGTCTCCACTGGCCCCTGAGTGTTGAGTAAGGGGATGTCCGTCTCCCTGACACCTACCTCCCCCTTGCTGGGGTGTGAAAATGTATATGGTTCACTCTCAGACTCAGGAAGGCTACTAGGGGCTGGCTCATCCGCAGTGAACTTTGCAGTTGGGGTCCTGGAGAATACTGGGGGTGGGGAGGGGGGACAGTCCCCCATGGGGCCCTGGAAGGGCCGGTAGGTGTCCACCTCCGGCTGGATGAAGGAACCACCGGAGTCTTGCAGCAGGTGGCCATACACCATGGTGTCATCGATGACGGCGTACACATGGGAGTCATTGTCCTTTCGTCTTTTCGGGAACTTTTGAGTCTGGGGCACCTGGGTATTGACATTGCCGTTGTAGATACCCACAGCAGGGCCCTTGTTGACCTTCTTCCTGTTTGTAGAGGGCGAACAACAGAATGTGTTAGATGAGTGACATCTCTCACCCAATCCCTGAAGCCTATCAGCAGTTGGAACTGAAAGTGTCTTAGGGACTACGCGGAAGCAAATAGCCGTTGTCTCAGGTTTCCAAGGCAGAAGTTGAGGAATCATAAATGGAAGAGGTGGTTTAAATGATTGTGTTTGGACTCTGACAGACTCCAGGAGAACCAACAACGGAGATACCTTGTAATCCCCCTTCCTTCCCAGGAATAGGGATACACAAGCCTTTCTAAACCACATCAGCTCAGCATGCCCAGGTCAGCCTCCTAGAACACTCAGTACCAGCCTGTAACTAACGCAGCTGCTTCCCTCGCACAGAGCGAAACTCATTAGCTAATTCCTGTTAATATCCACGACTCGGGGAGAGAAGGGTACAAACAGCCGATTTTCTGCTAGAGCTGAGGTCAGAACAGCTCATTACTGGCTGAGTGGCTCTGTCCCTGTCCCATCAACAGCAAAAAAAATAAATAAATAAAAAGGGAAAAAAAGTACACACAAAAATCCAGGATTTGGGTGTGTGGTGCTCTCTGGTGTTCAGATGTGGACAGTTGTTGGCACATCTGCCTTGGGCAGACAGCTTTGCCTTCAGTGAACAAAGCAGCCATGACTTAGACAATAGCTGACTCAAGGAGGCGGTCAGTCCAGTTAGCATAATGTCTGGCAGGTCACTAATCCTGGGCTGTGCTTTCCTGAGGTAAGAATCCATCTGGCATTGCCCAGTTCCCCGGACTCTCGCATGAGGCCTCCGCAGATGTCCCTCCCACATGTTCTCACAGTGCCTGGCTTTTCCCTTGACCCATGAATCGTAGAAACGACTGTCTTGCTCCTGGTTTATCCCCAGTATGTTACATGCATGGGTCCTAGAGCCAAGGAGACCGGCAGCAAGCACCCACAGCAGGAACAAGTTCAGCGTCACTAATTCCCCTTGTCCTTGCAGAACCTGCCCCGCACACATGCACACACGTGCGCACACACACAACTAAGGGGCACAGGCTTCACAGAAGCCCATCAGACAGTAGCCTTGTGCAGCTGAGACCACAGAAAGACTTCCTGTACTGGCAAGTGTCAAGTCATTCGGGAAGAGTTTGGAGGAGGTATGATGGACTCTTCCTCTTAACCAAATCTCTCCTCTAACTAGGCACCTGGGGACTCAGGGTTAAAAGCATGTCTCCTACCTGAGTGGGACATGCTGTGTACTCCAGACCAGAAAGTTTCTTCCTTTCCTATGTAGTAATGTGCATTTCACAGGAAAAGGCTTCTCAGACCAGAAGCCCAGCATTCCTTAACATCTTTAAGACAGTTCCACTGGACATCAGAAAATTTCCCAGAGCCATAGTGAACTTGAAAAAAAAGTTTGGGGACTGAGTAGATAGTTGGTAAAGTGCCTGCCGTACAAGCATGAGGGCTGAGGTCAGATCCCCAGTATTCGTGTAAAAAAGCTGGGTTTGATGTCATGCATGTAAAATCCCAGTGCCGGGGAGGAGGAGACAGGCAGGCTCACTGCTGAGCAGGCCTGGTGAGGGACGAGTTTGATTCCCAGGACTCACATGGTGGAAAGAGAGAACTGGTGTGGGATTCCCCTCTGTATGCTGTGAATATGTTTAAGAAGCTGCTTTGGGCCTATGGTAGCACAGACTAGAACAAGGTGGGAATTCCAAGCAGAGATAGAGGAGAAAAGAAGGCGGAGTAAGGGAGACACCATGTAGCTGGTGAAGGAGACAGACAATGGATGGAACTTTACCAGTAGGCCACAGCCACGTGGCAATACACAACTTAATAAAAATGAGTTAATTTAAGATGTAAGAGTTACTTCATAAGAAGCCTAAACTATTGGCCAGTGTTGTAATTAATATATAGTTTCTGTGTAATTATTTTGGGTCTAGGCGGTCAGAAAATGAACAAGCAGACTCCATCTCTTGATGAACCAAGTCTCACATACTGTCCTCTGACCACCAAACATGGGTTGTGTCACATGCCTGTGAGCATGCATGCGCACGTGCACACACACACGTACACAAATAATAAAATGTAATAAAAATTATAAAAAAAT